>NC_140087.1:63704292-63779292 GCF_964237585.1 Gallinula chloropus
GGGAAGGGAAGGGAAGGGAAGGGAAGGGAAGGGAAGGGAAGGAAGGGAAGGGAAGGGAAGGGAAAGGAAAGGAAAGGAAAAGGAAAGGAAAGGGAAAGGGAAGGAAAGGGAAAGGGAAAGGGAAGGAAAGGGAAAGGAAAGGAAAGGGAAAGGAAAGGGAAAGGAAAGGAAAGGAAGAAAGGGAAAGGAAAGGGAAAGGAAGGAAAGGAAAGGGGGAAAGGAAAGGGAAAGGGAAAGGAAAGGGAAAGGAAAGGAAAGGAAAGGAAAGGGAAAGGAAAGGAAAGGAAAGGAAAGGGAAAGGAAAGGAAAGGGAAAGGAAAGGGAAAGGAAAGGAAAGGGAAAGGAAGGGAAAGGAAAGGAAAGGAAAGGAAAGGGAAAGGAAAGGAAAGGAAAGGAAAGGAAAGGAAAGGGAAAGGAAAGGAAGGAAAGGAAAGGGAAAGGAAAGGAAAGGGAAAGGAAAGGAAAGGAAAGGAAAGGAAAGGAAAGGAAAGGGAAAGGAAGGAAAGGAAAGGGAAAGAAAGAAAAGAAAAGAAAAAGAAAGAAAAGAAAAGAAAAGAAAAGAAAGAAGAGAAGAGAAGAGAAGAGAAGAGAAGAGAAGAGAAGAGAAGAGAAGAGAAGAGAAAGAGAAGAGAAGAGAAGAGAAGAGAAGAGAAAGAGAAGAGAAGAGAAGAGAAGAGAAAGAGAAGAGAAGAGAAGAGAAGAGAAGAGAAGAGAAAGAAAAGAAAAGAAAGAAAAGAAAAGAAAAGAAAAGAAAAAGAAAAAGAAAAGAAAAGAAAAGAAAGAAAGAAAAGAAAAGAAAAGAAAAGAAAAGAAAAGAAAAGAAAAGAAAAGAAAAGAAAAGAAAAGAAAAGAAAAGAAAAGAAGGGAGAAAAGAAAAGAAAAAAGAAGGGAGAAACACTGCTGCTATCAAAGTTGGTTCTTCATAGTGGTTCAAGTCAGTGAACAGGAAGTGGGAACTGTAGGACTACCTGACAGTATGTAGTGTCCTAAAATCTTCCACATACAGACTTGAGAATCCAACTATTTTCAGTACATATGGATATAGTCATCACATACTGTATTGTGTAACCTGAAAAGCTTTCAAGTGGACTGTCCAATTCTGTCAAGATTTTATTGTTTGAAAGCAGCATAGCTTGACAACAGTGATCCTGCTTGGGGGTGTTCAAGTTTCACGTGGCTTGTTTCATTTCTGCTTCTACTGTGAAGATGGACAGATGTGATTTTGAACTGATATGAGGTCAGAAAATAAATGGATGTCTGATGAATGGCTGTTTCCATATATGCCAACAGGATTTTGATAATTTCTTTTTTACCATCTTCTTAGTTAATGAATAGCTAGTACCACTCCTATTTTGATATTAGGGTATTTAGCCATCTAATAGATGATAGAATCAGTATGAAGTTAACTATAATTCCTGATTTTAGCTTCTAATGTAATCTATGCACAGTTGTATAGTTAAATTTGTCATCAAATGATTGGAAAAGTGTTGCATGGTCTTTTTCTTGTTGGAAAAGAATCAAACTCCAATATATCAGTCAAGCGACCTACCTCATAGAAGAAAAACAGGCATTTTATTAAAACAATATACACATTTATGGCAAAATGGCCCTTCTTGTTTTCAAATAGTAATGGTTGGTTGAATAATGACAATATTATTATTAGACTGGAACTAGTAGTATCTCATCACTTCTAGGGTATTATCTGATTGGTGTTATGCATTCTGCTCCATTTTGAGAATAGAAACATCCCCAACTTGCTTGCACCTAAGTATGGATATTCTTTATACTTCTATTGAGGAAGGATTTTTTCCTAGAGACTGGTGATTATCCTTCAACTTAAAAATTATTATCCCTTACCTTTATGGAACCTAACGCACATCAGAAATGAACCTGACACCACTCTGCTCTTGAATGATCTTCCTCAATTATTTTAAGAATCAAGTCTATCACTAGAAAAATTATAAATTATAGAATTCTCCCACTCCAGGGTTTACTTTGATTCTGTGCAAATTTGCCAGAATGAAAAGATTACATCTTTAAAGTAATCAGGTGGAAAAAAAAGTACATTGAGGTTTTTTAAATTAAAATATTTCTTTTGACGAAGGGATTAGGCTAAGTTTGCACACTCAGTGTAATTAGTGCATATGGTCCAGCTGTGAAGAAATAGCTGAGGACTTCTAACTTATTATTAATTAGGCTCATTAAAATGCAAGTAAGAGAACGATGCCTAGATAAACAATACCTTATGTCATAAAGTCATTACTTGACAAGAGCTAGTCTTGCTAACAGAAGTCATTACTGATATTTTAAAGGAGCTTTTTTTTTTTAGACTCCATGGGTGCCAGTTAACTACTTTTGACTGACATCAAGGACAGACATGCAAGGCTGTAAGGAGCCAGCCGTACAGCACAGCAATTCTTTTCACATCATTTCAAAATATGTCTGGTTGAGGTCAAAGGTTGACAACCAAATGACAGGCCTTCTTCAATTGCTGTGGTGTCACAGCAGGAGTGTGTCAGGGAAATTTTCCTGGGCCCCTCTGTGAATTTTTACATGTTCACATTTCTTTCCTTGTCTTGTAAGTGGGACAGGATTGGCAGATTTGTGATTAACACCTCAGAAGGAGAAGTGTAGACACCATACCAGGTTGAGAGCTCATAGTAACTGCAGCTAATAATCAAAAGGTTCTCCTTCCACATTAGCACAGTACAAGAGACCAGCATTTTATTTGTGTTCATTTGTATTAGAAAAGGGATGTGAGATTAGCAAGGACTGTAGCTGTGTACATTGGTAGGACTCACAACACTTCCATCAGCAGAACTCCCAGTGATATTAATGTAACAAAATTTGTCCTCTGGACAACAAAGAAAAAAAATAATTAATGAAATACTAATAAACCAGACCCCAAACTGCTTTTAGAGTTTTAGAAGTGTTTTTCTTTCTTTAAAGTCCATGCATGTTCACTTACAAATAACTCTACTGATACAGACTCCACTCAAAATGCATCAAAAGCTGCTATTGACAGGTGCTGAAATGAGGGTCTACCTTTAACACAGGGTCAATTGATAAGTGCCTGACCTAGACTTTTGACTGACATGAAAAGCTGTCAGGCAAGATGCATCATTACAGGCAGTGAATAAGCACTGAAGAGGTCTGAGTCATTCCTATGTTTCGTAAAATCACTTCCCACAGAAAGAAGAGGTGAGAATCAGATAGTAAGAAAGAAGGAATGCAAGGAGTGTAATTCTACTCAAATCTGGACAATTAAAGTTTGATGTAATGAAGACTTCCCATCATCTGTTTACCACCCCCTTAATTCATTCTATCTGGTAAAGAAATACAAAAATGTCATCTTGAGCGTATCTGAGAATCACTGTAGATGCCAAAGTGCTTCTTATCTTGCTCCATCTCAGGGAACCTGCACACTTTGTACCAACCTTGCTTCCCCTACTCATCAAACTTAAAGTTTCCCCCAAAATAGGTAATATTGGTCCCTTGGAACTGTTTTTCAACACGTATTTCACCATGTATTGCACTTCATATCAAACATATCCATGGCTGGATGTAGAAAAAGGTATGTCCCCATTGAAATGATAAATGATTCAGAACTGCAAGCAAGTACAGAAACACTTGGGAGAAACAATTAATTAGGTAGTTGAGACAAATGGGTATATCAATATCTCCTGATATGTATCTACCATTCAAATGGAATATAACAAACCCAAGACTTTGAAACTCCTAAGAAAGAGATGCATTCTATGAGTGGACAGTTACCAATCACATATGAAGTTTGTCCTCTTCATGGCTGTGAGAAAAGATACCCCTATCCTCCTTAAGTAGATACAGGAATATCAGAGAAGCTGGCTTCTGTCTTTGCTCATGTCCTGAACTTGCTGTACTTCAAAAAGCAAAACCAGCTTCACTCCAACCTCTGGAAACTCTCATGAACTTGAAAATATTTTGTCCCAGTCTTAAGACATCTGATTTCATTTCACAATAAGAGGAAGACTTCAAAAACTAGGCAAGACCAACTTGGTGTATTCCACAGTTGTTTAAGCAGCAGTGGAAATAAGTGGTGGGACATAACAGATAACGAAGTACAGTAAATTTGAAGGTAAAAGTGAAGAATTAGAGCTGAAGATATCACCAAAACCTCGCCATTAGTGTAAATCAGGACAAATTATACTCAAATCATATGATAATTTTTTTTTATTAAATTCCAAACACATGAGGGAAAGTCTTAATTTTATCCACTGTAATTTTGTATCTTCTCTCCACTCTGACTTGAACATTGCCTACAGGGTATATTTAAGAAATTAAGCATGTACAAGGAAAAAAAAAATCCACATTTTCATCCTTGAGAATCTAGAAATACCTTACAAATCTACCAGTTACTAAAATGTAAGGTTTTTTTCAAGATAGTCCAGTGTATGGTTGGATGAACCTTCCCACTCTCTTTTGGGTAATGTGAGCATGCAACAGGACTGTGCATAACACATGACTGCTAGCAAAATCTGTAGTCCAAACAGTAAAGGTCTTTATACGTGACAACCTGTATATTAACAGAACATAGCCAGTTGCTCATGAAATGATTGTCTAATGAGTGTATTTCAACACCCAGTGTTACATGTGGAATACTCCATCTTATCTTGGGGGCCCTCAGCAGAAGACCTTATGACCTGTGAATCAACCTCTTGGACGGAAAGCCTAGACCATTGCTATATATGTGAAACAAAAGACATAAAGATGGAGGGGGAAACACCTGAGCTTTCCACATGGGCAAGAATAAATACAGCCTGTGAGCTCTTGAATACATCACCAATCTGGTCTGGAAGTGTCACGAGTGGCCTCATGTGGTCTCATGATCTTGCAGCTTGGACTTTGTTTCCATGTGGGCAAAGACACAGAGATGCACGTTTATATGTACATAGTTTGCTTGCTACAATGGAGCGAATAATTTGTTTTAAAATTAGATGATTTGTCTGTAATCTACCATATTCTTGAACATATGAATTCCTGGAACTAGTCCGTCTAAGATTAGTTCATGATGCACAGCTAACCCTTAGCTTTCATGAAGAGTTTAATGTGAACATTTGATAATAAAATCAGAGTGCATTGATTAGTTCTTATATGTCTATGAAAGAGTCCAGTTGTGAGAACACTCATTTTTAGAGACAAAAATTCTGCTTTCTGCGAAATATTTCATAAAATCACTCAAAATAAGTTGCTTGCATATCTTAACTAATTCATAAGCTTATATGAAAAAATATACAGACAAATAAAGTTAAATTTCAGTTTTGTTTTGGTTTTCCAAAATGCCTTTTTTCTAAATATTTTAAGTCTTCATCTAGATCCAGTGTTATTCCACTGTTGCAATTCTTCTACACATACTTTAAAGTTGAACAGACTCTATCATTGCAGAATGGTTAAGGTAAAGAAACTGCAGAATGTGAAACACCAACTTCCAGGAATGCTCTGTAAATACTTGTACACTATACAAATACATACACAATAAATAAACTATATGTGTTCAAATAATAACAGTAAAAGCAGAAGAACCAGTGACTGTCCGCAGTGCAATGACAGCTGGCAAGGCTTGAATCTTAGTTTGTTCTCCTTGTAGAGCTGTGCTACCCGTAGTTTTAGGAACAGTTCAATCTTTCTCTCTACTTAAGCGATCAGAAATATGAAGTGGAGATGAGGATTGCCATAGGACAGCTGTGGCCAGTCCTGATTGAACAAACGCTGAGATAGTTAAAATCACTAGTGCTGCAGAAAATGCGTGACAGGAGGCTAGACCAGCCTCATCAGGAACTGCTGTAGCACAGCTACCTACGCATTAGAATACCCCCCAGCTGCACTTTTGAGCGAACTGATGACATCTGGGTAAGGCTGGCAAGAAGCTAAAACACACTTGTGCTTTATTCCTGAGTTTTTACCGAAGCAGAGTGGACTTATCTGTCGGACGTGAGGAGGTCAGTCAGCGCGGGCTGAGGGTGGTGGGGAGGTGTGCCACACGTCGAGTTTCTCCCTGGGTTGCAGGGTCCTTGCAGCAGGCAGGAGATATCTTGCCCTCCATTTCAATGCTGCGAGCATCCTCCGTGACCTTCCCTCTCCCTTCCCGGCGCACGCTGACACATCCAGCCTAAATTTGCGTCTCGCATCACCTCAGGATACTCATGGCTAATTTCATTATTTTGGAGAGAAAATGCAAATGAAGCCAGACAGCTGGTGCTTTCCTCATGGCGAGGAGTGATGGAGGGGCCTGAGGCCTACCTCATCAGAGGCTCTCATAGCCGTCTGCTCAGACAGGCCCTGGTGGGAGGAGAGCGGGGAGGCTGCGGGAGCAGCGGGAACAGATGGCAGGGAAGGTAGGAAGATGGAGAAGCAAGAGGGGCCAGAGTTGTTCGGAGGAAGAGGTGGTGTCAGTTACCTGTGGACTGATGCAGCCCTACAGGACAGATCTGCATCTCTCAGTCTCCCCTGCTTTGCAGCGTTTTCTTAATTCTCTGGGGATGTGAAAGACGGTGTCCATTTTAGGTGTCACACAGTATCCTTAAATTCAGGATGTTTCAGGATCTGCGAATACCGCTTTGAAGCAGCAAGGATCTCGGTTCGCTGTTAAAGCCGGTCGATTGACTGCTAACTCCTCCTAATAATAGTGTAACTAACTCCAGCAGGTTTGCAGGTGTTTTGCTTTTGTTTTTTTAAATTCCCTTTCAAGAGTAGGTAAAGGCTTTAAAAAAAAAAAAATCCCCCCTCAACACACAAGAAGGGGAGAGATTTTAAATCAATTTCTCCAATTATTCGTGGGAGAAGGAAGGGAAAACAAAAGCATTCCTGCAAAAATCTGTCAAAACATCGTCTGATAAAGCACCTTTACAAGAGGTCTGCAAGAGTAATGCCACTCAGCACAAACCACACAGCATTTCACAGTGGTGCAGACCAGCTTGTAAGAACACGTTTCATGGAAATGTTTTCTGACAACTAAAAAGGTAACAGCACCTTAGTGTGAAGGAGTTTTATATTATTTTTTTTAAAAAATATTCTTAACATTATTATTAATTTTACTTAATTTGTTTCTGAAGAGTTTTGAAATCTTCTTTCATTCAACATAGCTGCAGGCAAATAGCAAATGTAGAATTTTTTAATACATTAATTTGATAGGTAGGTTTTTTCAAAGGAGCAGACTGATTTCAATCCATCTCTGGGTGGTATAGGTATATCTGTTTAACAAAAGAATGAAAGAAAAATAGATTTGAACCTGTTAAGGTGAATAACTTTTCAAGCGTTAAGCGAGAGCTGGAAAAGGCAAGAAAACTAATATCTTATAGATTTATAGCTCTGTCTTCTGAGACACTTTAATGTTAATTACTGTGACTTAACACCCATCCTATATTAACAAAGAAACCACAAAACCCTCTATGTCTACAACAAAGTTCTCTTGGATCCATCTGTTTAATAAATATTCAGATCTGGTTAGAAATTGTAACAATATATTGATTAATTATAACATCTAATCTCCGATCCATTAGGTGAGTAAGCAGAAGGTCAGTATTATCACTGAAGCAGATTCATATACTTTAAAGGAGATGACTGATGTTCTGCTAACAGACCTAATAACTGGTGTCTGGCAACAGAACTAATAACACAGGATTCAAGAGACTTGGTTCCCAATACTTTTTAGATACAGATCTGAAGTTAAACTGCTACTACAAATCTTGTTGTCATCGGTTTAGAAATATGCAGGCAAATAGAAGATTCAGATCCTGTTTGGTACAGGGCACAAAGAGCTGTTGAGGGCTGTTGCTGGGGAGCTCTCCCACTTCTTCCCTCCCTCTTTCCCACCCCTCACCAACATCTGTACCAAGCCGGCCAGCTTTCTATTCACCTTATTTGCATTACTTGCTCATCTCCCCAGTGTGACTATTCGCAATCTTGTGGGCTCTGTGCCTTTTCTACTCCTGAGTTTCTATCTCTATCCACACAAAGTTATCCAAGACCATTCCATCCTTCCTTTCTTGTGTTATTGATGCCGACAGGCACAAGGGCTCCTTATTGTTACCCTGCCAGTGCTGTTTCTCTCTCAGATGATGTGTGTTCTTTGTGTACAAAAAGCTCCTCCCATTCCTCTCCAACCTTTCCACCATGTAATTTTTTTCAAACAACACTACAGTTAGCCTCCCTCTCCTCAGCCTCCAACAAACTCTACTGCCCCCAGTTGCTTCATTCAATACCTTTTCTTAGTAGTCCTCCCTGATTTTGACCGATGGCATCTTTGCTCTTCTCACTATTTTTCTTCCTCTCATACTTCAGCATCCATGATTAGGAGTCAGCTGAACATCAGCTGTTTCCCTGTCTTAACATCTCATATTTGCATCCTGCAACTGGATTTCAACCTTCATACCCTCTGTCCAACAAAAAAAACATTTTTCCTGTTCTGTGGGAAGTATTGTTTCTCTCAGGTCTCTTTGCTGTTAAATCCTGCCTCTGAATTGATCTCCTTCAGCACTTCCCATCAGCCTGCCATCTTGCAATGACTTTCAGCCCATCAGCTCTGATGTATTCTCCTCTCACCCCCCTAAGCATACTGCTGGGGAATTCTCTTTACACTTGCCTAACTTTTCAGAGATTCAGCTTTGGTTCTTAGCCACCATAGCATTTTTCCCTATGCTTTTCCTCTAAGTACTTTGCCAAGCTCTCTGTTGAAACTTAAAACTGTCACATATTGTCCAAAATAAAATCTTTGACTTTTTGACTTACCTTCAGTTGTGTTTAATGACAGGTTAAATTTACTATGATGAAAAAAAAAACCCCTTTCCTATGTCTTCTGACACATGACTTCCTACCCAGACTTCCTTGCTTCCTTCCATTTGCTATTATCAGTTGTTCTGGGCATTATCTTCAACATAGCCTAGATAGAAGCCTGTGCCTAGGCCTTGGATATATTTATTGTGTAACATCTCCATGATATAGATTTTCATGTCAATCTATATAAAGATAACTCCTGGATGATATCTGCTCACTTCACATCCTGATTATTGCAACATCATTTTCTCTGTTGCATCAGATTTATCACTTATGCTCACTTCCAGAATCTGTCTGCAAATTATCCATCATCTCCTGATAAATAGAAAGTTGATTCCTGCATCTGATCACCTTAGACTACTATCTTTTACTACACATTCGTATTTCACTGTCTTTATATTTCTCATTTGCTGCATATCCAACAGCAGCAACAACAAAAACACAATGGATGTATGTACACTGTAAGCTCTCATGTGCATTAAGGATGCCTAATTTCTTAGGGTGAATTTCCCTTTTGCTTTCTCTGTATCCACATTTTATCACCATATCCTATGTTGAGATTGTGCAAACACTGGGAGAAGACTCTCTTTTGGTCCAAGTGTTCTTAGGCAGTAGAACTACTCTTAAGCAAAACCATCTCCTAAAATAAGCTAATGTGAACACATCCTACCCCCCATCCCCCATCCCAAAAAGATGCGGTGAGAGAAATATGTAATTGTGCTCATTTATTTCCTTGTTGATAGAAGAAAGGCATGGGAAATGTCCAAAGCATCCTGGTCTTCTAGGTGGGTTACTCTCCACCTATCCTACTGACTCCCCTTTTATGTGAAACAATTACAAGCCTCCCTGGGAAAAGGAGTGTGATTTTCCAACTCAGGGTTTAGGATATTCATCAGAAGAACGGTCATCTTTGAATCAGCTTTCAAGGATCCATTATGAATTTCTATTATACAGTCTCTAGAAGAGAACAGTCAGATGAATACATCTGACAGGACCTAGTCATTATATAGTTACTGATCTGTTTAAATCTTGCCAAACTGGAAGCAGTTTTGGGATGAAGCATCTACGGAGTGGTAAATACTGCGGGAACTCTACCAGGAGACACAGGGGCATGTCAGCTCCAAGCAGAAATGAGCTGTATTAGCAATCCCTCTGCCAGCTCCCAGTGAGGCGGAGGCATAGCACGGCAAAGCCCTGTGTGAGAGACACTAGCTGAGGACTGAAAGTTTTTTAATCTGATCTGCTCTACACTTCCAGCTGTGCAAATAACACTTGTACAGGACCATGCTGGCAGATTCCGCTGCTGCTTCTTCTGGAGATAGATTAACAGACTTCTTGTATCTCTGTGCAGCCCTGTATTGTAAGATGTAGGATAATACTGGGCACTGAAGATTACAGCCCCCTAAGGAGTTGTGAATTTTATCTTTTTCTCTTCTCCCAAAAAAGACTCCAGAGTTAGAAAATATGTTCTCTCTAAATGCCCTCATTCAGGAACAGGACCAAAGTCACACTTGATAATCAGGTTTTTATTGATTAAGCAAACAAATGATCTGTTTGCCATAACATCCCTGAGATACATAACAGCTTGCTTGCTTTTTTTTTTTAAATCAAAGAGACAGTCTGTTTAGCCATCAGCATTTACAAAAGCAGTAGCCCAGACATGTCAAGTTCAACATGTTTGCATTCTGTGTTACTGAGCTCAGCAGTTAGACCATTCATTAATTTCCCCTCCTTCTCCTCTCCTTCGCTATGCACCTTATTTATATTCACCTGCTGCCAATGGAGCGCCCTGAAGAGGCACACCTGCAGCAGCAGCAGCTTCCCATTACTGCTGCTGGATGCCATGTTTTAGTCCCTTTTAAGGTTACCTCTGCTGTAGAGCTCTTTCTGTCTAACTCCCGGCTTTCTTGAAACCCACGCTGACTACACAGCCAGCTTGTTTGCCTGGCTGCAATTTGCACTCAAGCACGAGCTGGTTCCTTGGGTTTTGCCAGCACTGCACAACATTTTACCTTCAGATTTCACATACCTGTGTTTATGTCAGGAAACTGGCTGTCCTGCAGTGTCTGAAATGAAGGGTGCTGGCTGTGAAATAGAAAACAGATCTCTTGAATCGCAGAACTGTGGATATTTGATTTCAAATCATGCTTCTTGCAGCACCTCCCCTCCCTGTGGGGTCCATGTAACCTGAAACGTATGACAAAGACAGTGGTAAGCAAAGTGGTTTACCCTGCAAAGAGCCTTCTGTTTTGAGCGTAGAGAGGAAAAGTGGAACTAATATACTCATCAGCTCTCGTTCTCTCTTCAGATCTCCAGCAGATACCACAGGAGATCCTATTCCTTCAGCTGAATTCAAGGTTCCATCTTTTTTATGCTATATATAGCCAATGCCGCAAGGGACCAGCAACCTTGTGATCTTAAAGCAGGAGCACATCCTGTAAAACTAGAAAAGGAAAGGGGCTGATTGTGTATCTACAAGTGCTATGTAGCAGTAGCTGCAGCAGCAGTCACTCATGCTCTGAGCCTGGGCTCCATTCCAGAGAGTGTGATTTCTTGTTAGCAGATTCACAGGCCTGAATATTATTTAAAAGACAGGTAGATGAGGTGCTCAGGGATACGGTTTAGTAGAGGACAGGTATGGTTGGATGATGTTCTCAATGGTCTTTTCCAACCTAATGATTCTGTGATTCTCTGATCATAGAACCTTCAAAGATGAGGTTAACATAATTTCTAAATGTAATTTATTTTAGCAACAAGCCCTATTTACACAGTCTTCTAAACCTATGTACAGTAGAAATGAAAAAATGATGGTCTTTATTCATGACAGTGCTTTGGGATGCACAAAAAAGAAGTATATACACAACACATCTGTGGTTGTAGCACTTGGGCAGAAACAGATTTAATGCATCATATGTGAATCCCCTGTTTGTTAGACTGCTGGGTACTCAGAGATGGATAAGGGAGTTCTCAGCCCTTCCAGTGGTATGAGAAAGGTGATGAGAGCACACCGGGAGAGTAAATAGTGTGTCATTGTAACTACATGTACAGTGTGAGGTCCAGTTCAAAGTTTTGGCCGTTATACACAAGCAAATTTTATTTTCTTCAAACCTTGTAGATGAAATCCCTCAGTCAAGTTAAGTGCAAAGAAATCCCATCCTCTTAAATGAAAGCAGTATTACTCCAGCCAATTGTGTAAACCACCTCTTACTCCAAGACCCAAACTTAGCTTGTATGGGTCACAGGAAAAGATTTCTAGCAAGAAAGTTATGAACCTGATCTGAGTGTTCTATTCCTGCAAACCAGATACAGAATGATCATAAGTGAAATGTAGGAGGTAATCAACTCTGTGTTGGTTTTAATTATTTCTTTTGAGCTAGTTTATAAGGACGGTGTGATACAGACTTTTGGCATTCTCAGTGGGGTATTGGCTTATCTATAGAAGACCCCTGTGTGCTCCACATCTACCAGTACAAATAACCAGTAAATACATCAGAGAATTCAGACTATTTGAACTATTTCTTCTCCCAAGCTGTGCACCACATAATGCAGATACAATTTAGCATTGAGTGAACTGACTTTAGCTCTATGAGAAATCACACAGAAGTTTATGGAACTGCTTTTAAGCTCAATGTTAAGCCATGCTTTAATACCTAGTGATGAAATATCAATTATCCCTCTTCCTCATGCACAGGGCTCCTCAAGGAATGAAAAATATAATGAAAGGCAAAAATCATCATTTACAAGTTAGATTAGTCAATTTTCACCAAAAGCAATAAAGAATTCCCTGTGTCGGAAGCAAACTTTGTGTTTCGAGACATACAGACTTCCTTCATCCAGCTCTCCAGTTTCACAGCCTGTCAGGAGTCAAGACTGAGATGATTGTATAGAGAGTAAACTGGTTACCAACTCTGGATGTAATTTTGACTGCCCCAGGCACGATCATTTTCATGGAGAAGCCAAAGTTCTTCAGAGAGGAAAGGAGAAGATCAAGAAGTTGATGCTGTTTGGACTGATGGAGAAAGTCCATGGAGAAACAGAATAGCGGAAGAGTAACATCAGTCACAGGGGTGATACGAAGTGACAAGGTCACGTGAGTTACATGCATCATGGAGGGTAGCTGTGCACTTCAGCCTTGGTATTCCCCAAGGTATTATTCAAATATAGTTTGTGCATTGTGCGACATATACCAAGATTTTGGATCAGTCCCCTTGAGCATCAGCCTAAGAGAAATGATCCTGGCCAATACCAACAGGCGTTTCTATAAGGCATATTGTTGCTTTAATCTCATGTAAATATTAGCAATTTTGAATTACCCACTAGAGTGAGTTTTTATTCTATCTTATACTCTATGTCCACTGTACTGATGATTTAGGTAAAAGCTTTGCTAATTTGCCTAGGAATGTAACTTTAAAAATTATTAAATTATTAGAACTGCTGCTTTAAGCAAGGTTGTGCTTTCCTGGGTTTGAAAAAAGCACAGCCAGCAACAGACTACTTCACGTCTGTAACGCTTAGTCCACAAGCAGATCTGTTGTAGTGGTTTCATCTTAATTCTCATGGAATTAGTTTATTTAATGTTAAAACTGTGCTGGAACAGACTATAAGGGAATTTAGACACCATCAGGATTAGGTGCTACTTCCATGGAAGTAAATAGCGAGACCACTCTGCTCCTGAAAGCACCAGAGCACTGATTTCTTTAATGTACAGCATACAAATGCTGAAAAATAAAAGAGAACAATAAAAAGGGGGATAAAGTATATCTTACCATGTGTACCAAAGCTTTATTTAGAGCTGAAGGATTTAATAAAGACCAAAATGAACACCATTTAATATGGAAAGAAAAAATCTAGAAAAGTATGCTTTCACCCAGAAAACTGTTAAGCATTGCTCTGTGCTAAACAAATAGAGCAATACAAGAGTATTAACATCTGTCTAAAATTAACTTTCTCTGAATTCCTTTCCCTGCGACTCTCGTCTCTAAAATCTGCATTCTGTTTTGACCGCTGTACAGAAACTGCGATTTGATATCTCATTCATAGCCCAGCTGTGCATGAACTCTGTTTAGTGCAAAGCTTTGCAAAAAGAAAAAAAAAAAATCTTATTTGACCATGAACTTTAGATGATCTAGTTAGCGTTACTGTCAAGCATCCCGCGGTCTTTTTGAAAAGCAGGACTTGTCCATGTTGCCCTCTGGCCAACTTCAGTGGGATTGAAGCACTAGCGAGAGCCATCAAACTGCCTGACAGCTTGTCACCAGTGAGACTCCATTAATTTACACACATTTTCCACTGTTTGGCATTTACCATGATAACTCTTTTCTTTCCAAGCAGCTCCTGTTTGCATTTAACACTCGGGTTAATTTTCATCAGAGTTTAAATTTAGCCATCAGTTATTTCAGGGGAGCTGTCAGCCAACATATGGAGGAAAAAAATCCTTCTGAATTTATAATAAAGTGGAATCTGTTGAATGTGAAACAAAAAACAACTGCAATATACTGCAAGGCCCCGATGGGGGGACCAGGGTCAGCAAAGAATAGCAGAGTGGATTAGTTGTTCTATTCACCAGAGTGGCATCTGAGCACCTCAGGAGCTTCTTGATATATCAAAAAATGATGGAAAGACACAGTTCAATTTGTCCCCCCTTTATAAAGGATAATTAACCTGTCAGTCTTGCTACGTTAACAACTTCATTAAATTGGAGCAGAAGTGGGTGCAGGGAGCCCCTGTCTTTTTCCAAAATGAGCACAGGGCACTTGTTTAAATGGTTGAATAGCCACCTTCTTCCATCCTTCCCCTACCAAACAACATGATGATTTTTGTTTCTTTTAAGCTGGAATTGAACACCCTTACTTAAAATGTAGAATCAGGCTGTCTCTCATATGACCAACATTAGGAATCTTAACTCCAAAGGATAATTATCATGCATGCAACCAGGGAAGGAAACTGCATCAATTAAAGATGGAGCTTACAAGGTTGTGTACAATTCAAACATACTGTGATGCTTGTCAAAGGTGAGATGACTTTCCCAGATAAGCCAGAAAGAAACAAACAAAAGTCCCAGTTTCTTCTGAAGAAAATACAAACTTATGATTTATGTTCTGAATTGGGTTAAAAATGCTGTCTGCAAATGGAAAAGTCTCCAGGCAATTTTATATTGAAAGGAAACATCAGATCAATGTATGCACATCTAGAAGACAATTTGAAAATTTCTGAAGTAATACTTTTTATAAATAATTAACTTGATATGGACTAAATAAGTGCCTGGTACAAAAAGCTTCATCTGCTATTTAAGTGCATTAATTTATTTTTTTTTCTGTGAGATTCTTTTTTCACGTCATAATATTTTCCTCCCCAGATCAATTGTATGTGCACAAAGCTATTATAGCTGTCAGAAGGACACTTTTTCCCAGAATATCAGCTTTCGTAACATTATTCGTATTAATTATTATTATGGACTGTTGTTATAACTTTCAATCACAAACAACTGACTAATGAAATTAGGGATTACTCTTTGCTCCAGTATCTACAGACTCCTAATTGCATCAGTGCATATTTTCAGCTTCATTTTAATATTCCATTTTTGAAACTGTATACAGGCTTGAAACTACATTTAAAGAGTCACCTCAATTTTAGTGCTTTAATTTTACATTTAAGAATTCAGGAACTGAGATTGAAGATATCAATGTGCCAGAGCAGATTAATGTGCCACATTGGACTTGCATGTTAACTATATAAATATACACAGTCACTTCGCCACACACATGAAGAAAAACATAAATTAGGTAAAAATCGTGAATTAATAGTCTCAGTTTTACAATACTGTGAAACAAATTCAATTCCTATCAGTCTAAAGTTGAGGGAACTGTTCATTCACACAAAAATATAAGAAAGTTCTTTGTACTTCAAGTAATGGAGCAGTTTAATTTTCTGTGATTTAGTGAACTCTAATCCTTAGCAAAAAGGCAACTGTGCACTGATAAATTGAAGACTGAATTTAAATGCTACAGTTTTATAAAACACATGCTTGATGGTTTCTACACTCGTAATTCATAACTTTACAGATTAATAAATGGGTAATTTTTTCCTTTACTCATCTGTTATCCTTTCTGGTTTTATTTATTACAATTTTTAAAGAAGATGTCTAGTGGACTTCCAACTTTCACTATATAGATAAAAGATGTGCAGCACCAAATTTAACACAGTAATTGATTTGGCATGCTTTGCATCACTCCCACATAGACCACTGTCTACCTGCATTTGTAAATGGAAATTAAAAGCTTGATAGTCTCTTCCACAGTGTTATTGTGAGAGTCAGAATGAAATTCAAAATGGCAACTGCTCTTGCCACTGGTGGTTTTCCAACTTGTACACTGCCTGAAAAATTGGGGTTGCAGACATGGAATGTCAGTATTTCACTAGAGCACTGACATCCCACTTTTTTATACAACTTGGCATGTTTGTTAGCTTTTTCTTTTGAAGAAAAGCCCAGGGGCCAGAAAGAGAGGAAGAATCCTGCCCTCTGTTAGACGCATGAGTGGGGCTAGCAGGAGAGGCATAGCAGTCAGGAAAGGAAATTACTGAAATTCCTTGTGGAATAATGTTGGAAGATAGGAAATGTTTCAAAGGCAACAGAAGGGAAAATCTATGAGTCAAGGCTTTGCTAAAAGTAAAAGTACAGCAAGTGTAAAGTTTGAAAATTCATAAGGTAGATCTTGCTCTGTATTGAAACCATAGGAGACACCCTCATGGTAAGGTTTCTGTGATTGAAGTGTGTAACTTCAGTGCCTAATTAATCAAAAAAGTATGGATGTGTATGAGTATATGGAGATATGTGTGTGCATGTGTACCTAAATCACTGGTTATATAAATAACTGTGTTTTTCTTACGTTGTCCATCAGAATTTATGTGCTCAGATTTGATGACTTAAGGTACTTTATACCATTTTTCAGATCATATTCTTATACTTCTAGTTTAAATTTTATCCTCCTTTAAAAGATCTCCTATAAGAAAACACTCTTACTAATTCTGGTTCAGTAATGTGAGATATTTTGGCATATACTAGAATAAATTTTTATGAATACATAAAAACGGGGGAATAATGGTTGATAATAGGAAAGCAAGAAAGCTCAGCTATCTGTGGATCAAAACCATACACAGCTACCAGTATGGCCCTTCATGTTTAATGAAATGCTTACGTTGATTTAGATTGAATCACTATGATGTATACACTTTAAAATTATGGATCAGCTACTGAAGTGGTTGCAGTATCTTTGTAGGCACCAGAAATATTTTTCTTTAATGACTGTTTTTTAATTTGCAATTGTTTTGTCCCAACATTGAAATGAGAAATGCAATTACAAGTGGATAAGAAAAACAGCATTAACAGTCACATGTTTTGAATTACTATTAAGTTTCACTAACTGTGGCCATATAACCATATAAAAATGACACCATATTAACATGGGGTTGATTTGGAGTTACATTAACATAGCAGAACTATAGATCATGTCAGTTCTGGGTCAAAATTAAAAAATCTTAGCTCATGCTTTTTTTGAACTGTGGTTTCCCTTTCCCTCTTACTCCAATGTTCTGCCCAGAAAGACAAAATAAAGGTTTGGGAGTATTTAGTACAGGAAGGCTTGAAGAACAGGATCTGGAATCACATACATGCTTTGGCCATCATTCCTGCTCTGGAGAGAAAAAACAAACCAAATTTATTCTATCCAGATACCCAACCAGATGTTCCAGTGGTAATTGTTGTCATAAAATTTCACTCCATAGGAAAATTAGTGATAAATCTCAGAAAATACTGCATTGTGGGAATGTTTGGTAACATTTCATCCTTTGCCACATGAAAGTTTTTCACGAAGCAAATACAACCAATTTGTTCTGACTTGATCTTCCATTTAAATGACTCACAGATTCAAATCTTGACTCACTTTTAGGGTTCTTCCATACACATACTGCAAGGTTTGAAGCTTCTTCCCAAAGAAAGTTGCATCTGATGAACTATCCAGCAGAGACTCAACCAAATGTGATTCTAGATATAAATCAGTAACTTGATACCCAAGACCTAAAAAGCTGTCTAATCCACCCTTTTGCCATCACAATGCTTCAAGATGGTTCTAAAAGATTTCCACCACTTCATTTTTATGTAACTTTTCTCTCTCTTAATTGTTCCCTGCAATATTTACACCACCTTTATCACACTCTTATTCATTTATCCTTTTTCATTTCTTCCACTTTGTTATTCATAGCTTCTGTTTAAATTAATCAAGAGAATGAGAAGAATGATGTTTGGGTTTGCTTTTCTTTCTAGGAAAAAATAGACATCACATTTTTTCCATTGCATTTCCTCCTTCCATCCTTGCATACACAAGTATAATATTTGAAAATCTTCAGAAAAGCTGTGTGTATTGGGAAATATTCTTTTTTTTTAATTTATTTTTTAAAACAAGATCCAAGCCACATGTATATAAGCCTTCATGAGGATGCCAGAATAAAGAATTAAATTTGCATTTAGAGCAGTTGGTGAGTAGAATGCAGTCATGGACAAGGGAAGAAGGTGTAACAGCCTATCTGCAGGATTTGCTTTACTTGGACAGTGCACCGAACCTAACACTTGAGAACTTGAGAGAGCTGAGAACTCCCTGTTGTTTAGAGAAAGCAGTATTTTTGTAACAGATTTTTTAGGGTGTAAAGGGCAAATATTTGACCAGATCATGGTCTTCTGACCTCACTTTTATGGTGTATAGAGTAGTTAGAACTAATTATTCGGTAATAGTCAGATTTTTGTCTACTGTAGCATGAAATCCTCTTGTGATGAAACTGTGATAACTGACCAAAAATAATCATCTGCTATCAAGGCTGAAGTTGTGCAGCTGTAAAAAAGAGCAGTCTCATAAAATGAGCAGTCCCATAAAATGTCAGTGATGTTACTCACTGGAGAACGATTGCAGCATCACAACCTTACACAGCCATCTAAAGCAATAATGTGATGCTGTAACAAAACAAAGTAGACAGTACAGATGGGAATGACAGCTCCAGTATAAATGTAATCCCTTACTTCCAAGTGCAAAACTGACTTTCTCATTGATCCTACTTTTGAACACACATGAAAAATTGTTTTTATTATTTTTGATGTATGCACATGTAGTGTACATAGTATTTTCACTGTTAAGCACTACAGAAAGATCTTTTGCGTTTTTAAAATATTAATTTTTCCATTTGAGAGCTTTTTTAGTGATGGGGACTCTTATTTCAGCCATCATCTTTCTATAGATTCCATCGTTGGCTTATTACACCTACTCTGGCAGGTGCAGTCTATTTGCTATTTTTAAGGAAAAGCCATTTTTTTTAGTGACATGCTAAATCCAAAGTACAGTGCAAATAAAACCTCTCCTTTCAAGAAATGATTTTACATGACAGATTTTTATGAAAAGTGGTGTTTACAGCTCTGATTTATTGTACATGGTAAAAATATTAATAAAAAGCAACTGTATATTTATGGGAAAAAAAAGGCATTTATATCCCAAACTGCAGTTTCGACTAGTATTACAGTGATTGATGTATTCGCATACATGTAACATAGGTCCTTTTGTCAGGAAGCTGGTAATATGGATCCAAAAACTATTTTCCAGATAAATGAAATAGGTAATTCCTCTCTGATCTTGTTTTTCCCTACTGTGCATCTTAATTCAGGATAGGGAAAATAAAGATTTCTGATGTTGGACGAGTTCACTCAGCACTCAGCAGAGTTTTGCCTGCAAGGATGGAAGGAGTTGACATAAGTAAGGGAACGTCATGGGCCACTGACAAAACTGGCAAGGTAGCAATGGCCTTTTGCATCGCACAATGGTTAAAATACTCAAGTAATTGGAAGAAAACCACAATTCACATCTCTTCCCCAGGTTTCTTTAGGAGACTGTTGGCTTCACCAAATAACCTGACCTTCAGGTTGAGCCTTCTTTTTCCTGTCTTGGAAATGCTCAAGCATACAATGTTAAATAACCAAGGAAGCTTGGGGAAAGAAGAACCCATCCTAGATTTGTCCGGAACTCACTGACCATAAACTTCCAAAAGAAAGTGTGGCCTGACTTGTGCATAGATAGCAAAATTATCCTATTACATGCAGAATTCTGGGTTAATCTTTTGTGGGAAGGAACTTTCAGGATGTACTTTACAAAAGGTGGGAGAAAGCTGACTTGCCTTTAGTTGGCTCTTTTCAGGAGTCTGCTGCTAATGTTCAGAAGATGACTTAATGTTCAGTAGGTGACTTAACTACTCACAGGGGTATCTGTACAAGTCACCTTCATAGAAATGAAATTAGTCAGACTAAATAACAAGAAATTAATGTTTTTGGCCCTAGTGATTGGCTTGTAGCCACTGCACCAAGCTATGTATTTAGGACTAGGAGGCTATGTCATGTGCCAAAGTAAAATTATGAAATCCCTCTTCAGTGGTCAGAGATACATTGCAATGAACATTTTCAGAAGCTTTTGACCTGCAGTGCTTAGACACACACAGTAATTTAAACTTTAGTATCTGTTTTTCTGAAGGTTACATCAAACTTATCATGTTCCTTTAAGATGACAATTTCTCCAGGTTTAGGCCAGTAGAGGGACATCTGAGTAGCTATCAAAACAGCCCCCTGATGAAGTGGAGCACACTGCTGTGCTAGGACCTTTATATGCATAAAGACCTATATGCTTTTGAGGAAGTCAATATCCATGTAGATAATGTATATTTATACTCCAATTTATAAGCAAGAAAAATTAGCACCCAGATATAAGGACAGAAGTTGAAGCATCCCTTATTTCACTCTACACCACATAGTTATGAAAGTGTTATCTTACCTACAAATACTTAATTATCTGTATTATTTGCATAAAACACATCCCTTAGCTCCTCTTTGATACAAAGAGTTCTTCAATGTCCCAAGCCATTTTCAGTTAATTCTGGATTTGTTTCTATTTCCAAACACTGTATGAAATTGCAAATCTGTGTAGGAATATGTGCATTTGGACAGGATAAAACCAAGTCAGGAACTACAAAGGCTCTAAGTCATATACCAAGGCTCTTCTAATTCATATGTCCCAATGGTGATCAACAGACCAGACCATGAGGAAGTGTTCTCCTTTTCAGAGACCCCTCTTGCCTAGTTTGAGAAAACTGCAATAAAAATGTATGATAGAGTAACCTGTCCCTAATTAGTCGATAGATCAAATACGTTCATTTCATCTGCCAAATGATGCCTGTGACCCCTGTAATTTAACTCATCTCAAAGAAAAGAAGCACATAAAGAGTTAACAATTCATTCTTGAGTTTCTTTACTGCATTTCTCATACAGGAGTTAATACAGGACAGACAATTTGCAAAAAGATTACTATAACTTATTCTCTTGCTATTATGCTTGTTAACGTTATTTGTATTCTACTACATCAGATTTCTCTCTTTAGCAGCTGGTACTTGGATATTTATGCTGTGCACTGATCTTTTAACTGTACCTGCATCTAAATAGAAAGAGTTGAATAAATTTTAATAGTATTAATAATTTTAACTGTGTACACACAGTTAACTGCAACTGCAACTGCGTATAGTATTAAAATTTATTTAACTTTTTGTATTTAGATGCAAGCCTATTAGAAATCTACCCCTGACAAATGAAAGCTGTGTCCCAGGGAACCTGATGCTTCCTATTTCCTAACATTGCTGCTGTCTTTGTGGGCTGACAGAAGTAATCTACGCACAATAGATTAAGTCACATATTTCAGAAACCACCTCTGTCTTTCTGAGTGTGCGACCCACTCTGCCTGAGTATGGGGAGGCTCCAGGAAAGGCACCTGTGGTGAGGAATGAATATTCTAATGTTTCTGAACCTTTTGGTGAAGGTGAAGGGGGCTTGTTGAAAACATTGCTGTGAGCAGATGGACCCCTGAAACCATCTGCTATCGAAGCAACTAAATGTTCAATGATGCATTACGAAATTATTTAGCTCTCAAAGAGCCTGAAAGTAGTTAGTAATGATGGCATCTGTACTGAGAGCAAACAACCTATTTATATATGATCTATCACTTCATAAACTTTGGAGACCATCTTTCCTTAAAGCAGCAGTAGTAGGGTAAAATACCAAGTTGAATGCAATAACTTGTAAAATCCTAGCTAGTGCATTTTTTCTTCTTGTAAGAACACACTCTCTGCTGGAATGTGCCGGAGTGCAAGCTTTGTTTTGGGCAGAAGGGATTGCACTGTGTGCTAGAGCTACTTTCTATATCAGTGCCCAAACACAACAAATGAAAAAAAAAAAAAAAGTGCAACGTGTTTACTCAGTCTTAATCAAATTACTCTCCTACCTTTTTCTTTCCTCTGAAACATCTCATCCATTTAGCAGTATCAGTAAAGTAATAGGTATTTAGGAATCAAGACTTCCAAATATGAATTCATTTTTGTATCTACTTAGATGATTCTCATACATTATTTAGTAACCATGGGAACTATTAAAACTTGTTTGTGTGGATTTAGTTATATTCCGTGTAGGTAGACAATTGCTTACTAAATATGCAAGGATATTATATGTTCTATTATAGATTTACATCTAAAAACCACTGTATTTTAATTATTATTTTCAGTTTCATGTAGTTCTACAAATAATGAATGTTTATTCCAACCTAAGGATACTACACTGAGTATTTTTCTAGCCCATATAGTCAAAACAGAGGAAGTTATTTTTGTTCATTTTTTCTCAAACTTGCTAACCTTATCTAGAAACGTGCTTAAAAAAATGATGCCTATTATGAAAGCTCTTTCAATTAAGCAAGAAACATGGATTTCAGTAAAACTTTTCACATAAATATGAGGAGATGCAGCACTCATTTTTAAGCAGAAATCTGCATTCATATCAACAGTGACTCCTTATCCTCTCTTCCTGTCTAATTTCTTTGTTGAGATTGTGCAGGCTATTTTAATTCTGTATTTGAATGCAACAGTCCTAGTGCTGAAGTCAAAGACTTTGCCCAAGGAGAGATATCAGCTTAATGTCCAAGTCCGACCTGGTAGGTCCTTACTTAGACATAGGTAACTCACTTCACAAGCATGGACTGTCCCGTTCCCAAAGTCTTCACTAAGGCAAAATTTAGCACCCTGCAGTAGAAAAGGCATGATTTTAATCTTTGCATTTCAGGCAAAGTCACAACAAACTACTTACTGACTTCAGAGCCTTCCTCAGATACTGCTTCATCCTCATCTCCTTACCTCCAAGCTCCACCTACCTTTGGATGTCTGTCAGCCTTAGGATGGCACAACTCAGACTGCAAGTTTTGTGTCTAGCAAAGACCTGGCAAACAAGAGAAACTTCACTGTCGTTAAAAAAAAGTGCAAGAGAGGCAAACCAGCTCCTACTCACTCCCATCGCATGCAACCCTTGTAGAGACTACACAGAGTATTCATGATTCAGCTCTGCATAAAGTGTTTGCCATGTGTTTGCACTTCCAGAAACCAGTTTTCCCTATGCATATTTAAAGAAATCAAACCTTGCTCAGCACAATTTAAGCCTACGTTGCTTCAAATTTTTAGAGCGAAACAAACACCTCTGTCCCAAATATTTTCTTGAACTATGGCCTTTTTGGACCTTTACAAGTTTGAGTTTATTTTTATATATTCTATCAGCTAAGCTTCTGGGTTTTTAATAAAAACATCCAGAAAAGATGTTATTAAACTCCTGTAATGTTTGAATTTGTTATAACTGATCGTGGCAAAGCAAAAATGCATTTCCTACAGCCTTTGAAAATGCAGGCATGTGAAAAAGCAATGACAGGACTAAATATCTTCTTTAAATTACATCTTTTCTTTGTCATAGAATTAAACTGTGAAGGCTTACAAGACTCTCAGTGTTTGGTAAAAGCCTCTCCACACTGTCCTGTTCTCTGCAGACTTCAGGTCTACTTGACATGGAGGCTGCAGTGCAAGTGGGACTGAAAGAAAAATTGCCCCCCTGATAGCTACACATGCCACAAAAATTACAGGACTGAAACAAAAGGCTGGCGTGTCTGGCTGACACGCTATATCCCTTTCCTCTCTACCACCTGTCAATCAATCACCAGTCAATCACAGAAAGCCACAATCAGCCACTTAATGACAGCCAGATGGCATCTACTTCTCATGAACTATACTCCTGAAGTCATACTTGCTCCCTGTAACTAGCAGCATTTCCTATCCAGGGTAATAATGAGGTGTTTTTTGTATTCAGACGAAGCTGTAATGCCTTGCACCTCTGACAGGATGCCCCTGTGAACAGAATACATGCTCTGCCAGAAGTCTTGTTTTGCTTTAGTGAAAGAATCAATGCTGCTTTAGAAACGCTAATACTTTCCCCCTCCACGGGGCCCCCATGCATCCCTCAAACATTGATCAGGGAGAGGTTTGCTGTTTTGTGAATGTGAATTGCGAATAAGGTGAAAATTCTAGCAGGCATTCATTCTGCTTCACTTATTTCTCTGCAGTCCTGACACAGGGAAGGAATCCATACAGAGACCAATGTGATCTTCTTCACATCGGTTTACCAATGATTTCAACCTTGACCCAAAGGGAACACTTCTTCTGGAAGTGACAGGTAATTTAGCTTTCTTGCTTAGTTCTGGGGCTCTCTTGTGGTGAATTATGTATAGTGCTTCTGTGATATGGACCTTTGTCCATGAAGGACCCAGCCGAGGCTGTTAAACTTCTTTTAAAGGCATTTTATCCATAAACACCAATCAGTCATGACGGTTCTTTGCAACAAAAAAAAATATTCTGCCTCGGGACCGAATGGCAATCTCAGTTTTGAAGTGACCAAGTTTGGGCCCATCAAGCATGGAGCTGTGTTGAGGCCTTGCTTGCAGAGCTTTTCACTGAACTGAGTAGAGGAAAGAGGTTTTTCTCTGTTGTGTGATGCCTAACCTGCTCCTTCATTACAACAGGTACACTTCAGTTACTTATTTGAAATTGCAAATAATCTTCTGTGATCACTGTATACTCTCTGGGAAATGCTGGCATTTTTTCTAAGATGCATCCAATCTGATTTAGCAAGAGAGGACTTATTTATGACCAGGCTGGTGAAAAGTGGTTCGGGTGTGTGTCTCGGATGCTCTTTGGCATCCAGTAGTTTTCACCTTCTCTCTTAAACACTGCTTGGCATTGGCTCTGAACAGCTGGGGAAGATAAGAGCTGGGTTTTTAGGGAAGATTAAGTATATATCAGATGACTTGAAAGCAATGCATCACTGGATGCCATTTCATAGGGCATAAGTGTACAGGATCTTTACTCGCTAGGTAAGTAACTATGTTTTTCCATTTGAAGAGGAGTGGCCAGCAGGGACAGGTAGGTGATTGTCCCTCTCTACTCTGCCCTCGTGAGGTCCCATCTGGAGTACTGTGTCCAGATCTGGAGCCCCCAATACAAGAAAGACGTGGAACTGTTGGAGAGGGTTCAGAGGAGGGCCACGAAGTTGATTAGAGGGCTGGAGCACCTGCCCTACGAAGAGAGGCTGAGGTAGCTGGGCTTGTTCAGCCTGGAGAAGAGAAGGCTGAGGGGGGACCACATTGCAGCCTTCCAGTACCTGAAGGGAGCTTATAAGCAGGAGGGGATTCAACTTTTTAAAAGGATAAACAATGGCAGGACAAGGGGGAATGGATTAAAACTAAAGGAAGGAAGGTTTAGATTAGATATTAGGGGGAAGTTTTTTAGAGAGAGAGTGGTGAGGTGCTGGAACAGGCTGCCCAGAGAAGTAGTGGATGCCCTGTCCCTGGAAGTGTTCAAGGTCAGGTTGGATGGGGCCCTGGGCAACCTTGTGTAGATCCAGGCCTGAGGTTGGTGGCCCTGCCTGTGGCATGGGGGTTGGAAGTCTATGATCCTTGGGGTCACTTCCAACCCATGTGATTCTATGATTTGCTGCTTAACAACAGAAACCTAGTTTATGCGGAGTAATTCCTGACAATTCTAGGTCAGACCCATCCATCCAACATACTCTCCACACACTTCAGCTTTATCAGGCAGGAAGCAACAAGGCCTTCACAAAAAGATTCTTGCCTTTACTGGTCCTGTGCTTTTGTTTTTTGCCATACCAAAGACACACCAGTGTTAAATGCATATATTTTTTCTTGGCAATTTCATAAGCTTCTCCCTCAAGAAATCTTGTAGGCAGATACCTTGCAACTCAAGGACGGGCAGATTTTATCCATTAAAGATGGGATGCAAATGGAAGCAACCTTCCACAACATCCCCCCCTCCCCACATATACATACATTTTCAGCCCTGTTTCTGGAGTGCAGACAGAGAATCTCATTAGGAATCTAATATAATAAGGGCATGTAGATACTGGGGTTGGGGGGTGGAAATCAGATTAGCTTCATTACTTTATTCTGCACCTCACAGCGCTTCTGCCAGTGGACAATTGCATTAGATCAGAGAGGAGATCAAAAGGCAAAAACTCCCCAGAAATTCTGCTGCTCGTTGTCTGAGACAGGAATGGGAAAAGTGAGCTGTTGGAGGACGCAGACCCACAGTAGATACCAAACACTCTGGGGAAGGGCAGTAATTTTTTTCTTTAAACTTTTATGATACTTTTGCCTGTTGAGCTTATGTTGTTTGAAAGGCCAGTCTAGAGTCTGATACAGAGAGACAAGGTAACTAGGCAACTTGTTCAAGCATATGCAAGTGGGCACCAAAAAGCCAGGAGAGAGATGATACTCTGAGTGATGGACATGTCCTACCCACAGAGCTCTACTGCCTCATTCAACATTACCTTCTCCACAGGCACTTTTTTCTGGACTCCTTTCAGTTTTGGACATGGGAGAAACAGTTCAGCTGAGTGCTTTGCTTCAGCAATGCTTACCTGAGAAAGGAACATAAGTGAGCATATGCCCTGAATCCCACCTCATTTCATATCACACCTTGCCTTGCAGTCATGGAAAGTGGGCTGGGTAGGATCTTTTGGCACAAGAACTGCCTTATCTTCAGTGAAGCACTTTAACATGCTCCCAAGGGACCAGTCACTGCAGAATGTTACAGTTGTCAGCAGAGAACAGGGGAAATGATCATCACGGACTTCAACTCCACATCTCTAACTTCCCTTTAAAGAAGTAAATTCAAAGAATTTGGGGGACGGTCGGGTTCTGGGACAGCTCTGGGTGGCACAGCCTGAGTTGTGGGTTCGGTGAGAAACTGTATTGTGTATCAAGTTTCATACATTTTTTGCTCTAAAGTCCTGTTAGCATTGTTATATTTTATCTTTCTGCTATTTTAGTAAACTATCCTTATCCCAACTCACAGGCCTTTTAGTTTCTTGCTTTTGGGGTTATTTGCCCCTTCTTTTTCCCTTCTCTTGCCTCTCACCCCCTCCCCCCTTCCCTCTTCCCCTGCTCTTTTCCTTTAAGGAGCAGGCAGCTGCGTGGATCTCGGCTCTCAGCCGGGGTAGAACCACGACACTCTACCTCCCTGGGCAGCCTATTCCAGTGCTCTGTTGCCCTCATTGTGTAAAAGTTCTTCCCCATGTTGGTGCGGAACTTCCTGTGCTCCAACTTGCAGCCATTGCCCCTTGTCCTGTCTCCACAGACCACTGAAAAGGGGCTGGCCATTTCCCCGTGCATCCCATACTGGAGATATTTATAAACATTAATAAGGTCCCCCTTTAGTCTTCTTTTCTCATGGCTGAACAGTCCCAGCTCGCTCAGCCTTTCTTCATAGGGGAGATGCTCCAGGTTCTTAATCATCTTTGTAGCCCTCCTCGGGACTCTCTCCAGGAGATCCCTCTCCTTTTTATACCTGGGAGCCCAGAAATGGACACAATACTCCAGGTGGGGCCTGACCAGGGCAGAGTAGTGGGGGAGGATCACCTCCTTCGACCTGCTGGCCACACTCCTCCTGATACACCCCAGGATCCCATTGGCTCTCTTCGCCACCAGGGCACACTGCTGGCTCATGGCCAACCTGTCTTCTACCAGGACCTCCAGGTCCTTCTCCACAGAGCTCTTCTCCAGTAGGTCATCCCCCAGCCTGTACTGATTCAAGCAGTTACTCCTTCCCTGGTGCAAGACTCTACACTTGCTTTTGTTGAATTTCATCTGGTTTCTCCCTGCCCAGCTCTCCAACCTGTCCAGGTCTCGCTGGATGGCAGCACAGTGTTCCTGCGTGCCAGCCACTCCTCCCAGCTTTGTATCATCGGCACTTGCTGAGGGTGGATGCTATTCCCTCATCAAGGTCAACAATGAAGATATTAAACAGGACTGGACCCAACACTGAGCCCTGGGGAACACCGCTAGTCACAGGCCTCCAGACAGACTCTGCTCCACTGATCACCACTCTCTGAGCTCGGTCCAACAGCCAATTCTCAACCCACCTCACTGTCCACTCATCTATCCCATGCAGTCTCAGCTTTGCTATCAGGGTGTCATGGGAGACAGTATCAAAAGCCTTGCTGAAGTCAAGGTAGATGACATCCACTGCTCTCCCTCCATCTACCCAGCCAGTGATGGCATTATAGAAGGCTATGAGATTGGTCATCTCAGTCTTTATCAGGGAGCAAATGAGAAAAAATTACTCAGACCATAACAGAGTAAGAAGTTCCTATTATCTCAGACAGGATAGTTAAGCCAAGCTGGTTGTGTCTGAGAATGCTGGATGCACTGTCAAATCTCAAAGCTTTGCTACTCTGGTATTTCTTTTTTGTTTGCTAGCATCTTGCTTACTTCTTATGCACAGTTGGTGCTGGTTTGTTGTTTTTTTTTATTCTGCTGCCATTTTCTTCTTAATTCTCTTCATGGAAGCCTTGTAATTTTAGCAAGAAAAAGAAATGCTTCAAGCTAACTGCTACCTCTGTGACAAACAGGTTACTCTTTACAATTCATAGATGGGAAAACAAAAGGAAAAATGGAAGTTGAGACATAGGTGATTAAATCAGAAATATGAGGTGGAATATATGGCCTATGTTAGAAACCAGGTTTTACTTAGGAAACAACCTGTAAGAAAGTAAAAGCAGGGGGATTTCTTGTACAAATACAGAATTTTTTCATGCTCCAAGCTGTGGTTAATAGTCTAACATTCTTCAGTTTGCTTAAGAACCTAAAAGTTACATTTACATGAATGGACAGGTCATGCTTTTTATCATTTATACAACACTGTAAATTTCTGCAAAACACAAAAGCAACATAAGATTTCATAGGTTATATCAGGTTCACACTTGATAAATTAGTAGCATTAGTCAACATATACTATTGTATCCCAGAGTCATTTTGCCTCATATTCTATGCCTTTCAATTCAATTTAACCTAATCCAGAAATTCTGTCCTAATTTCAGAATAAGTACACTCACTTGAGAGGTATGCCCATCCAGAAAGTACCGAGAAAAATCACCTATTTCACCCAGATCATCTATTCATTCCAGTCAATTTCTCTTCTATTGAGAAATTAGAGTTCAGGTACTATTGTAGAAGCACTGCTATTAAAGGTACTTCAGTGAGGATTTTATCACCATGGGTGAAAAATACATCTGCTTCTTCAACAAACACATTTGCAAATGACAGAAAAACAGAAGGTATCAGAAAAGCATGACAAGAAAAAATCCTGAGCACTCAGGGGTAAGAAGAGACTAAACAAAGAGAAGATGCTTAAGGCAGTCAATAACACGAATACTCCAATAATAATCACAGCAGTAGTAAGTTTTTTTCAAGCTGCTTCTTCACAAGTGTGTACAGAAAAACCTATGTTGTGAACTTTAGTGAAAGGTATATCTTTTTATATATTCTTCCATATTTCTAAAAGTCTAATGAAAAGCATGCTCTAGGGTTTCTACAGACATCAGTACTTATGTACTTTATCCCTTTGCTAACAATACCAATGAAATAGAGAATGTTTTCTATTCGTGTCCGCCTCTCTTCTCACTTTCCGGAGCACATTGCCCCTGTGTTAACTTCTGAACTGCCAGAAAGGGCTTGAAGGCAAGAAGTACTGACAAGGAGAATTCCTTACTTAAAAGCTCGAGTCATTGGGCACCTTTAATTAAAATTTGTATTGATTTTTTCCATTGCTTTTAATGACAGGCACTAGTCTGTGACTTCCATTGTTAGCCATTGACAGTTTAAGTAGTGAAACAAAGGGCACTTATACAGCACTTAGTGCAAAATTATGACTGATTAAAAAGTCATTTGTCATGGTAACAGCATCTGCTTAGACTTCACAAATTTTTAAATGCACTCTTGCACGCAGTGTGTAGGAAGGTGTGGTACATGCAAGTCTTCATAGCCATGTCCCTCAGCAATTTGAATACATTACTAAAGTGCCGTGTGAATCTCATTTTTTAAGCAGTTACTAGTATCTCACAACATTTGCTTGAATAAATTTCAGCTCTGCTAAATCTTCAGTGCTTTACCACAAAGGGAATTGTAGTAGAAACCTAGGCATCTGGGCTCAAACTGCTTAAACATGTTACAAATCTCAGAAACAATCCAGAGCTCTTATTTAACAGGGATTTATACAAGCAACTCACAATTTTGATACCTCTATTTTTTTTCAGAGGCCTTCAGATGTGTCGAGGGTGTCTAGTATATCAAAGTGCAGATACTCAGCATCTCTAAATTGCGGTTGATCAGTTGCTGTCAATACACCACAGTTACTAGCATCCAAAGATCAGTCCAATGTAGATATTGGAACTAAAGAAATAAAGAAATAATCTAACTATATTAATCAGTAACACTGCAACTGATAACAGTCGTGTTGTACTGCACATAGAAATATCTACACAAAGTACACCAGTGTTCACTGAGCAGGGCAAAGCTGCAAGTGATCTGAGAAATTTGAAGGACATTGAGGATGGAAAGGACAATGGGTGGAATCTGAATATTGCTCTCAGGTCAGCATCAAATTCCAAATATTTTGGACTAATTCCTCTCCCTTTATGCGGAAATAACCGGGAAACATCTTTCCAGGAAGATGCACTGCCATGAACACGTCTGAGATTTTTTCCTGCCTGCATTGTCCTTGGCCTTCTCTGACTGCTGTTTCAAAGCTGCCACTTTTAATGGCTTTGGATCAACCTCTGTAAAAATATTTTGCAAACAAATATGTGTATATGTATATATTTCATACATTTGTGATAACTTTACTCTTAACATGGTAAAAGAGCCCTCCTACTCCTATTTTCTTTTTCTTTTTTCCTAGGTTTCATCTTTTCCTCTCCTCAGAGGACTGATGCACTATTGGACACCTTCTCAACCTATGTTTCACCTCAATTACCTCCAAGTAGCCTAAGTTTTGAGGAAGGAAAGGTAGTCTTGTAGCTCCAGAATTTGAACAAGACAGTAAGAGGGAACACTATTAGCCATAAAGCACAATTATTCTGGTGCTGAGAGTGAAATCGCAAGACATATACAGTTAGTATAATTTTCAATAAGACAGTATTAGCCTTTTACAGTACCGTTAAAACAAATTTCAGCCACTAAGAATATTTGTACTAAATTAGCACTTCATGCCATGATAACAATGAGGTTTAGATTTCTAGTCAATCACTTGAGAATCAAGTCTATTCTACAGACTTGTGTTTCGAAATTCAAGTTCATTAACACAGAGATACGTAAGCCAAGGAGATGTTTTCTCACTACAGTCAAGGACCTTCATTAGTCTAATTTCTAAAAATGTTGCATTTCCCTTTCCTTACAGAGGTTACAGCTAGAAATTAATTCAGATCTTTAATTTGTTGGTTTACTTTCTTTCTTTTTTCCTTATTTTTTTTCTTTAAACAGAGTTCCTGATAGCAATAGTATCTTGTTAACAACTCTGAATCCATAAAAAAGGGTCGGAGATGAAAAATCCAATTAGCCAGCGGACATCACATTCATTAGTGCAAAGGCACGGTCATGCCCAGAAATATTTGTTTCCATTCCGACATCTGGAAATATTTTCTGACTGTTTTTCTCAAATCTGATTCCTGAGGAAATTTTTTTTGGACTACAGTCCTCAGACAATTTACCTGCCAAAGTCCCTGCAGATTACATAGGAGCTGCAATTTTGCAGAACTTCATAGCTCTCACAAAGGTGGGTGCATTCCCATTCCTGACAAAAAGACCAGATTTGAAAATGCCAGTTTAGATATGGCTTCTGAGTGGCATGCTTTCTAATAGTTTCCCACTACAGACAGTATTTTCCCTATTGATATCAATTGAAAGAGATTAATTATGTTGACTGAGGTTTTCTGAAGCTTTTCCTGAATCTTCGATGTGTATGAGAAGGGGCAAATTTTAGTTGTTGGCAACTAAGTCAAATATTACCATTTAATGAGTACCAACTGAATTATATGATGCAGTTATAAATAACTAAACACCAAGCTTTTTAAGGCTTACCAGCTGTGATACCAAGCAGTCATCACCGACTCCCCTATGGTCTGCAAAAGAGTGGTGCCTGGAAGTTTTCTAGAAATTTTGGCCTAGATTTTAACTTAATGGCAACTGACTTATGTGCCATAAAAATTCATAAAATATGGAACACAGCAAATTAATCCTTTGTAAGTGAACTGTAATTATGTATATTTTGTATGTGGTGAAGAAACTAACCATGTAAATGATGACAGCTAATTATATACAGGTCTCCTGGGCATTAGTATCACTCTCTCTGACAGCATACTCCTTTTTTGTATGTAGGCTACTATTTCTGCATGTTCCTTAAGGGAATTATGCAGTTACCTTTGCACTGGTTAAATGAAAACTAAATGTTTTTACCACCGAAATCCTTAGTGTAATCTAATTTCTCTGTTATTGTGGTAATAAGTCAAATCCGGCTCTTCTTCTTACTGGTGTCAAGCCAGACTAATTCCTCAGATTTCAATGAAGTTGCTGTGGATTTACAGATGCAAAGCTGTCAGCAGATATTTGGCTGCTGGCTTTACTTCCTGGGATAGCTGGAGATTACAGCTTGCAGAAGGAACAGGGAATAAATATTGGGTCAGACCAGGGCCTACCATGGGGGAGGTGGGGTGCATGACACATAGGAGGAATTTTCCAAAAATAAAACCCTAAATATCTTCCCTGGAGGAATTTTTTTCCAGTTTGAAGGAGGGGAGAGCTGAAGGTAGGCAGGGGGAGAGTGGGAAGGAGGGCAGTTCAGGGATGAAGATGGTATCTTTGCAAAAAATCTAATATGCAAGACGTTCTGACAAAGTCTATCTATTTCAGGCTACATTCTGAAGGGTCTCTGGAGACACTAGACGTTTTGGTATCCTGATTTCTTTGGAGCACTGTTATTTTCCAAAGCTGCTCTGAAACTTTCACAGGCAACTTGCTCTAGACTTTAAATTGAAGGTATGCAGAAGAGTGATTACAGGAAGAATGAAGGCAGTACATGGTGCATGCATCACCTGTGTGTAGATTTGCTGTGACCTTCAAGGTTAAAGTCTGTGATTTTTCTCACTCTCTCCCTTCTGCCCTCTTCTTCTTGAATTTCTGAAATTGCTCTCAAAGATGGAGATGGGGATGTGGCTTATCTATATTACTTCATCATTAAAAATTGCCCATGGTTAGAGTATTCCTCCTATGGTGGTCCTGGTAAGCACCTTCCTCTCATCTTATTTCTGTGATCCGCAGTGTGAAAAATTTGCAATGAAGCATTTACTAAACAGTCCTGTGTAGAAATACACTGGCAGTAAAACATACGGTTCAGTCCTTTACGTGGTTATGGATGTTGCAATGGCTATCACATACAGGGTACAACTCCGACTAGTACCATGTGAGAAAACGATTGAATGGATATGAACATATATAAACACACCTGAATGCTGTCTCCTGGAGAGCATGCAACTTCTGAGATCACTTGTGAGAGACCCTGTACTGCTAATAGATTTTCTGTTTCTCAGTGTTTCTCCAATTCCTCGCCTTGAGCTCCAGAGCCATCTGGGGAACCCAGACACACTGTCTTATCCTCACCAGAAACGCAATGAAATATATCTTCCTTCTAACAAATCCCTGCGTTAGAACCAAAGCAACAAGTCTGCATATCTCCAACCAGAAAATTGGTACAGTATTTCCAGTAATGTAAAGCATCAGAGATTTAATTTCATTTTCTCCCCTGCTGCTAAAGCCACAGCTAGCCAGCCTCAGATGTGGTTTCAGTCAGAACTGCCTCCTGACTTTTTCACTTACCAGAAGGCAACTTCATTTATGCTTGTTTCTACAGTCTTTACTATTTCAGACTTTGTATGTAAGACATAGCAAAACCTGGTAAAATACTGACCCATTTGGCCTCAGAAACTCCTCCTTCTTTTTGTGCACATATATGTTCCTACCTCATACCCCCCCCCCCCCCCCATTTTTCATAGTAGATTATCTCATTAAGCAGCCATCAGTCTTGCGAGTCCTAAGATGTTTGCCAAGGTCACACAGGTAGTTTTCAGCCGAGTCAGGAGTAGTTCCCATCTCCCAATTCCCAGCCCTATGCTCTGGCTACAATTTTGTTGGAGTGATTTGTACACATATGAACAAACTGTGTATCTTGAAAAATGAATAGAACCAATTTTGTTCAATGGGAAGACATTTAGTTTATATATATGGATTTACAGACTGTAACTTCTTCAAGGTTTATTTCAGCCTACACATGGAGCAGCCTTCACCACAGAAGATTAAAGTAACTTCTTAATTTCAGAAGCAATATTAAAACTAGGATTTCGCTTCCCTGTTATTATCTGAAACAATGACGATGATATATATTTTATTGTAGTTGTTTTTAATAGAGAGGTCCACCAATGTCAGTGGATGTAAATCAGTATTATTTCTCAAGTACCAGTGGAGTTACACCAGATTATATTGACTCAAACCTTCTCAGAATTTTAATGTAGTGTTGTCCCTTGAACAAAAAAAAGACATTTATTTAAAGATAAACATTAATCATAGGCTTAAGGGTATAATACACATTTAGGGAAGGTAAGAAAAGGTATTCAAAAAGGAAAATCTGAGAATTAGAGAGAACGACACATGATTCTTACAGTAAGTGCTTTGTTTTGTGTTTAATGATATCTCAGACTAATTTTCTTTGATGTCTGCATCTTTTTTGTTTCCTGTGAAAGAAGATTTGTTGGCTCTGTGGCATTCATTGTAAACACAGGTGTCTTGGAAGAGCTGCAGGTGTTCACCCTCCTCAGCTTATTCTAGTCCCTATGGGTATGGGGGAGGGAGGGAAGGGAACTTGCCTCACCAGAAAAATATTTTCTGCATGACCTTGAAAATAATGTCTAAAGCTCTGAAGCATGTGATTATGCCTTGGCACGTGAACAGTACTTGGCCAATATATGACCTAAATGTAGTTTTCAAGTACAGATGCTGGGCCTTTCCTTTTGTGTTTATGTTTATTTGTTATGCTTTTTGCTTTGCTTATGGTAAAAAAGGGAATTTGCACAGGTATCAGTATACACTGATATCTCGCTTCTTTAATCAGGAAATATTTCTTATACTAATTTATCCCTAGTTTAATGGAGACATAAAAGAGGAAGTCTGGAAGCTTTGCGTCTCTTTTATTTATTTTCCTTGTATAGACAGAAAAGGAAGCTGTGCTGAGAAAAAAGTCCTCTTCCATTACTTATCAAAGCCCTTTGGCCAAGAAGAAACACAAAAACCAGTTTAGCTGCTAGAGCAATAATTTAGGATGAATTCTTACCCAAGAGGAAGGTCAACTCACGATGATGTGATAAGACTCACGTTGATGCAGAAGACGGTGAAATCCATTGTATTTTTCTTCTAGTCTCTCTTGCATATACTTCTATAAGCACCAGGACTTCCTCTGAGTACTACATGACTCAGAAGTAGGTGCTCGAAGCAGGCAAGAAGAAGGGTCGCAGAGACCTGAGTGACTCTTGGGATGCGGGCACCCTAGACAGCATTGCCCATTTGGGGCAGAAAGAGGAAGATTCCTTTCCGAGTGTTGCTAATGACCTGCGGAGGAGCTGCACAGCAGTCATTTCACAGATACGATGGCAGGTCACTGCGACAGATGTTCCCAACATATGTGGAGAATTAATTACCCACTAGTAAACAAAATCTGTGATGCGGAGAGTCATTTTGTCCAAATTTCTTTCGATTTTGCTGTTATTAGGAGCTTAATTTTTCTTGATCAGCCAGACTCTCTTGAATTAAAGTGTTCCTTAATGGGCTGTACTGAACATTTTCTGAAGTGCCGAAAGTGGCAAAGAGGGGGCCAGGGGAGATGAGTTTAGCTGGAAGAGTTGATTGTGAAGCTGTACCGCAGTGAGTGATTAGTCAATTATTTGATTAAAAGGTTGGATGCCAGTCATATGTTTTTTTAGGGGAAAAAAAATCTAATTGTTAACTTGCATTCAACAGCATTTATGCTTAATTTAAGAACATCCAGTAGAGTGCCCAGACCTTCTATGGAAAGGATAATATTTTGAGAGAAAGAGCTTTTAAAAGAGGGGTTTATTTTCCTTTTCCGTCAATATTCTGAATGTGTTAATGTCTCAGGGCCATATTGTGCAATTGATTTTTAAGCAGAACTCCCCATTTAAATCAATGGCGAAATCTGCTTAAAAAAATCAATGGTATGATATGGCTCCAGGACATTAGAATTAAATTCTTGCATTCATGACCCAGATAACAAATCAGAAGGCCATAAATCCCCTGCTGTTTCTTGAAACTCATTCAGTGCATCAATACTTGTAAACTAAATAGTGCATGGAAATGAACATCCTCTAATAGAAGGATATTGAAGATCAAAATATTTAGCTATTTTTTGGTTGATTGTACTTTCAGAAATTCTCCCCAGTGTTTCAATTCTTGACACAATGCTTAGGATTTGAATTCACCCCTCTCTTTTGATCCACAGAAGGTAAATTGAAATCACTGTCCTGTTGCTTAATCTAAGACACTTGATATTTCGCCATTCTCCAGAATCTGAAATTAATTTCTTCAAGCCTGTCAAATTTTATAGCACTGGATTTCAAATGGAAATTATGAAAGAGTTTCTGACACTCTGGCATTGGCATACTTCATAAAACCTTGGGCCCGGAAGCACAATCTGTAGTGTAGCTAATTTTCCTATTATAATCTACAACATGAAGGTTCATCACATTATCATGGCCAGAAAAAAAAAGGAAAAAGATTGTATTAGGACAGTGAAATCCCTTCTTTTTGGCATTGAACATTAATGCACAGTCTTTCAGCACCATTTATTCCTTAATTTGGAATACTGAGAAGGTTTCTGAGAGCTGATGCTGAATACCACAAGATGCCCACATTTTTTTAGCCACACTGCCAACCTTGAGGTGGAGAAAAAAGCAGGTGCCCTTGCACAGCAATGGAGAAAAGTCAGATTGCCAGAATTTTGCCAGAATAGATGTTCGAGTGAAATTGAGGGGCACTAACATCATTATTCAGGAGTAAAGGATAGCTGCAGTACAGTGATTTAGCATGAAGTCCTGATTCTGCTGTGAGTTTCACTTTTATTTCATTGAGTCATTTAGCCTATCTTTGACTACCCTCCTTTATCAATATTGTTTTTCTTTACAAATAACACTTTTCTACCTCATTGCTATTTGCAAAGGACTTTGAGAACTTGTGATAGAATTCCCCATAGAAATCTAAAGTAGGTTTATCAATTCAAAATAGTTAAACCAGGTAGTAAGTTGTATCCACATTCTGCTTATAAAGCAGCACTTGTACACATGTTTATTTTTCAGGTGTAAACATGGTTGCATTTGAACTTAAACAGATACTAACATTCTTGAAGAAGTTATTTTCCCAAAGTTTATCTTTGTCACTGTGTTACATGGAAGTTGAAGTCCTGTATTGTTAGTAAACTACTTCTCATAAATACCTACACAGACATATGCACATCTCTTAGGTACTAAATGCCACAGAGAAAGGCAAGGATGGGAGGTGAAGTGCAGCAAGGCAAGCCTGTAATGAAGTGTATGTGTTGAAGGTGAAAGCATGGTTCAGCAGTGCTCACCAGGATGCTGGACAAGTTGGCTACCTTGCTGGAACAATCAGCTCAAGTGCTGCTTCGTGCCCTGGCAGCTATCACTTCAGTTAGGACATCTGAGAGAAAGTAAATCAAAGAGACAACTAATAAGAGTGAAGGGATTCATTTAGCTGTTTTAAAGATCAGCGTAGTGGTGAATTTCCCTTCTCTGCGGGGAAGCATTGCTTATGCACAAAACATGGCTAAAAATAGTTCAAATAGGTAAATCAGGTGTTTTTTGTCAGAAACTAATAGTAGGATATTAATGAGTTCCCCTACGCCTCAGGTCCACATAATACAGAAATGCAAGAATTTTACTTCAGGTCATTCTCATAATCTGGTAGATCTGACATGTAAAAGTATCTGAACCATCTCTGAAGGATTATCAGCTCAGAATGACTTGACAGTGGAATCTGTACTCCACTTGCTCGTCCTCGATCAAAAGTCTTTACATGCAGAAAACTTACTCAGCAGCAGGCAGAGAGTTATAAGTCATAACATGCTTACTATGTCAGTGATGAAGAGAGAAAACACCCTGCCTAAAACAGGTCTACTTTTTATTTCATTTCTTACTCATTGATTTTCTGACTGGTTTTGCTACAGAGATGACCCATCACAGGAAATGCAGAACTCTCTGAATAAAGGTACCTGACATATAACTACAGTTGGTATTAGTTTTTTGAGACCAGTAATCACATACTGATAGCTGACTTTTATCTAGGTAAAAGCTCCCTTATGTTACATGTTTTCCTCTCCTCTTTTTTGAAGAGCTGATGTCCATCTTCAGAGAACCCTGCTGAGAGTAACCAAGAAATCTAGTTTCTTGGTAGGCATACAGTAAATAATAAATTAAGATGGACTTGTAAGCATATGAAACATATTTAATCTTCAGTCATAATGAGTCATAGTTAATGTACTTCTAAAAAGTGATCACTGCAGTGAAATCCTGTTTCTGTTGATATTTGTATTTGAAAAGGCACAGCCTAACCCAGACACGATGACATCCAATAAAGAATTATCAAATAATTCTTTAAGCTTGGCTTTGAGTTATTATCTCAGTATAAAAATCATAATATATTCAAATAAAGTTTGTAGACAGTTAATTATCTTTGTCCAAAGTCCCTCTCCACCATAGCATTTTATCATGATTCCATTATTCAAAATGCCAGCTAATAATATTAATATGCCTCACCACATTAGTTGCTAATATTTGCTTACCGTCTGTGAACATGAAAAGAAATTAAACATTACATACAACAACAAACTTCCTCAAATACTTCAAATAGAGCAGTGAGGGCTTGCAGACCAAACACATAGATGAATATTCTTACTCACATAGGTTGCTCCTCTAAATTCTCTGAGCTGTCTGTGATACCAGACACATAGTTCAACAGACAGCAGTATGGACTTCATCTGCATTAATTTATTACTCCTAGCAACAAATTATTAAACCAATTTTCTGATTAATCAAAACCGTGCTTTGCAACCGCCTGTGTGAGATCAGAATTTTTAATCACTCTGCGTGGGCTGTAGCAATATGAACAAGAAGATTGAAAAATCTATTTTGTAAGAAATATTTAGCAAATAAAACCCTAAACTTCATTCAGAGCTAGCATTGCTGTGAAGTAGAAGTTATTCCATAATTGCACCCTTGAAGCTTTTCTGCTACTCTCTTTGGAGCATTTTGCTAGCAACAGGGATAATTTAACTTACAAATGACTACTGGTCCTTATCAGTGTGGCTATTTGTATGATGCTACAAAGAGATAGATTGTAATATTCCTCAAGTGACTGGAGCTATGAAAGGAGGAATCAGAGACCACAGAAAGATTGAGAGGATCAGACTAGATTTCAGAGATTACAGGCATGCTGTGTACTCTCAAAACAGTCACTCTCTGATGCAATTCAGGACACCAGCGTCATGGTCATTCACACGGCACGTTCACTTGCAGTTACTTGACCCCCATCCATCTATCACTGTCCCAAAAAGGTTCTAATTCCTTCACCTTTCTTAATGCCTGGAACCATACGGTACTGCAGAGCCAAGCTGCTATCAAAACCTATTTCTGCCTATTGCATCCTATCCATGGTATAAACATAGTGAATACCACCTAAAGATGATGAGCACAAGGTGATATCTGTCGGTCCCTGTGAATTTTCTCTAAGGAAAGTTTCCCAGCAGTAGTGTTATTAAGCAGCAGCAGAGCCGGCACAAGCTGGCTTCATAAGAAATGGCAAATGAATCATTTCAGGTTTAAGCCACAGAATACTTATTTCCAAGTCCTGCAGGACTGTCCCAGCAGTGTCAGAATGTACTGTGGGTAGTCTTTGACAGTTACTAGCATGTCATCAAGGTAAGAAGGAAGAAACACCTCACACTATTGTTCTCTGTACCCTGCTTGTGCCATGTCTGTTTGCAAAGCAGCAATGGATGGTTTGGAGGCACCACTACATTTGGACAATAGTATCAAGAACCACATCACATATTTGATGGGAGACCAGTCACTAAGCCTATGTCTGACATAACCCTAAGTTTTTGTGGTAGTGCCTAAACTAAGGATATGGGATCCAAAAGACAGCCCTGAGTTTTGACCTCTGCTTCATTTAAAGAAGCTTCTTTTATAGAAGCAGAAAATTCAGAAAAGGGATGGTCTTTGTGGCCTTAACCATCACTCTGCCTGTCATCAGAAGCCATAACAGAGGTGAAAGGCCAACAAATCATTTTGACATGGTACTGTCTCCACTAAGACAGGGTGTTATCATTTCATTATCCATGTTTAGGGGGGCTAAGAAGCTGAAAGGAGAAATATAAGAGCTGTGTAAAGGATATATGAGGCTGTCTTGGACATTGGACACTCTCTGGTGTGTCTCTAACTTTATAGGGCACCCGAAACAAATGGTCCTTTAGTATCTCACCTGTCCATTAATTAACCCACCCATGATTAGATAATGTGCAAGATAGACTTATCACGTCTCCACTCAGGGAAAAGTCACCAGGACTGTTTCTCATAGACAGACTTGCCTGAATTTTCTCTCAGTTGTTGGTTATATAAATAGTGAGTCCCCCAGTGGTAGCGAGTAGAGTTGTAATGGATTGCAGAACTAGGATAATAGTCACAATGAGTATCGGTTGACCAACACTGCTAGCTAAAAATTCAGAATTTTGCTAATTTGGGGAAATTTTGACAAAATCAGTCAGCTGTAAATATAGCCTAGAATATTTGCCTGGATTATCTAAATCTCTGCACACATCTTTGTGGTGTACAATGAAAGCGTTGAATGACCAGCTGCCTCCTGGTTAAGACTTTATTGCTACGATGGTGCTTTGAGAATGCGGGTAGTTGGTGCAAGATAAACCTGCTGTGTCTGAATGAAGTACTGGAACGATGACTACCTGCATTCTGGAGTGTCAGGAGAAGTGCAGTGTTTAGGTAGACTTGGGGAGTAATGGTTGAGGAAGCAACTAAGCTGAGAGGAATAGATCTCATAACCCTTATAAAATGGAAAAGGTATTGCACTCCATCACCTGAAAAATGTAGCAGTACTGCTACTACAGCTCTTACTTCTCTGATTAGGTAATTAATCTATATGAAAAACATGCAACTATATCACAAGTGTGCTGGAATTAAACCACCTTTCCTGCAGAAAGGGGTATTATTTAGTAGCCTTACTCTGTTAATATTCCTTTATAAGGTTGAGCTGTTAAATCGTAATCAAAATTCCAGCTCAAATTCTAGTATTACTGTAAGAAATAATGCTTAAAGAATCTCTTTAAAAATTCCATAAAGAAATTACAGGCAGAAGAGAGTCTATCTTTTCTGCCCAGTACAAGATGATCCTTTACAGTACTTGACCAATGACATTGTCTAGTCCCATTTAAAATGGTAGGAGAAAAGGTTATTCAATAAAACACTCCGCTTAGTTGCCTGGAAGCTTTTCTCCTGAATTTTACCTGCAGGTGTCTGTCTCTTTGGGTTTTTCTGCTATGGAAGCAGACAAAACAATTTAGCAAGCAACATATTTGGTTCTTACTTTCTACTTTAGATTGTTCTAGCTTAGTCTGTTTTAATTTCTTGTCACTGATAAAAATTTTGTTGTAAAACAAAACCACAAAAAACCCTGATGTAGCAAACCTCAAAGGCATTAATCAGGAATATCTGTCTTTTCTGTTCATAATTTAAAAAAAAAAAAAAAAAAAGTCTTGGGTTACCTGAAAGGATGAAATAATTTACAGAACAAGTTACCTAATGGTACTACAATTTTCTAATTAGTTGCAGGTTCAAATGATATCAGTATTGGTTTATGCTTCAGGGCATGAAAAGCACTGAATTAACTGAATAAACTTATTATAAACTGGTAATTAATGATAATTATAAAATGGAAAGAAGAAGAGGGATATGATTGGCTAATAATAGTGGTGAGTGCTGAAATTAATGCAACATAATTTCCTGCTCAGTACACGCTAGTCTTGTAACTAAATTAGCATAAGTAATTTTAAAGCATTTTATAAGAAAACTTTATAATCACAATGAGGCATTATGGCATATTAGTTCATGCCTAGTTGCATTGATGGTAATCAGCTGGTATTAGTTTATGCTTGATGTCTCAGTTGATTATTGCTGATGAATCTAGATGTGAACAAATCCCAAAAAAATCATGTGTGGGGCGTAAATATTTTTTTTGCCCATATTTTAAGATTTTGCAAACACTGATAGGTCTTCTGAGCTAGAATTCAAAGAAAAGAGGATGACACCAAGCTGATCAAGGTCATGGCTGTACTAACCAAACCTGGAAAAGCACAGTGATGTTCCTGCCAAATCCTTTCAGAAAAGTGACAAAGTGGCAGAAGTCCCTTCTGCTGGAACAGGGAAGTGGAACAAAGTTTTGTACAGGTCGGGTTTTAGATTATATGTCTCAAACCATTCTTATAATGCTGTGCATTTCAAGTACCAAGAGCAGGTATTTAATGAAGTGTAAATGACTTATTTGAATATGCTTTTCAGAAGTACAAAGAGATCATTAACTTACTGCTGACCAGCCACCTGAGGTGAGGAGGAGAGCGAGCTTAACTCACTGGGTCAATGCACAGCACTCATAACAGTGGGTTTTTACCTTAGCACTTCATTGCAATATTGCGGTTACTTGGGCTCAAGTTCCACTATAGTGCTTGAAACACACATATCCTTCTGTAGAACAAGAACTATTCAGGTTCCTTCTGTGCATATATTCTCTCTCCTGCAGCATTTCCATGGCCCAGGGAATCTCAGGCAGAGCAGAGCAACAGACAGGATGTTTTTCCATACTGAAAGACATAGCTTCTTCATGCCAAAAATATTTTGTCAATTTCTGCCAAATTCAGATAGTTACTACTGTCAAAAAACAAAGAAAAATAAAAATCCCTCTTTAAAACAGATGGGCCAAATAGTCCATTTCAATATTCTCTCTATCAGCATCAGATGTTTCACATCATGTAATTTCATTTCAGTGCTCTCTGCATTATACTCTTTCAGTTTGAAGCAGTTTCATCCAGAAAAAAAAAATATGAACTTTATTTATGAAAGAGAAAAGAGAGAAGCAAAGAAAAACAAAGGGAAGGGAAGGGAAGGGAAGGGAAGGGAAGGGAAGGGAAGGGAAGGGAAGGGAAGGGAAGGGAAGGGAAGGGAAGGGAAGGGAAGGGAAGGGAAGGGAAGGGAAGGGAAGGGAAGGGAAGGGAAGGGAAGGGAAGGGAAGGGAAGGGAAGGGAAGGGAAGGGAAGGGAAGGGAAGGGAAGGGAAGGGAAGGGAAGGAGGAAAGATGGAAAGAAGAAAAAGAGAGAAAAGGATTCAGAAATTAAACATTCTGTTCAGTACAAATTCAAAATTCCTACTTTTCAATTCACAATTATTATTTTAAGGGCATTATTCTGCAAACTAAATATGGCTATTTAGAGATGTAGAAAACTACACTGCTTTTGCTATACTTCATGTTGCTCCTAAGTGTCTTTATTACCTCCTCTGCAGTCATGCAGAGCAGAGGCACAGATATTAAAAAAATATTGTGGTTCTTCATTCTTTAGCACCGTGACCTCCAAAGCTCAAGGGAACCATGGAGAAGTTAGTGTATGAATGTAAGCAACTTAGGAAATGCTGCATAAGGAACCTAAGGAAACCTTCTCCCATATTCCCCACACCTTCTGTGGTCTTGATCATCTGAAAAACAAAGCTGACATTCTTTTAGAAAAGATCTCTTTCCTTACAACACCCTGGCTCATCCTAGGAACAGGTTTCAGGGGGATTAGTGCTCAGGGTTTCTATCCTCATTCAGTTGCGGATGTGCTGATGGCACACACACCGTTTTAGAGACCAAGAATCTGGCCTCTACTTCACGACTAATTAACTTCCCAAAGGGCTGTCACTGACGCACAAGATTGTGATTTCAAAGATTTTATTGCAAGTAAATGGATATCAAGACAGAGAACCATCATGTTTTTAAAGACTCTTTGAAATCTGTTGCAGGAGGAAAGACACTTTGGGGTTGAGCAGTGAAAAAAGCAGCACTGAGAATATAGGTCAAGACATTAATATAAATTTGATCACTTCCTTTTTATTCACCAACATTCCTCACAATAAATCAGATCACCTCCTCACCCACACACCCCCCGCACACTTCACCCTTCCTGTCCTGATTTCGGATCACCGAATGTAAATCTGTGACAAGGGTATCTATATATAATATTAATGGTGCTGAGGAGTGTTGGTGTGAAGCGTGAGTACTTGCCAAGTAAGGAGTGATCAGAGCAGAGCTGTTCATCCTCTGCAGCATGCTCTACATCATCTGCAGGACAAATGTAACATCATTAGGCAAAAAAAGGCAGCCATTCTGCAAGGAAATGGCTAAGTTGGAGGTACCAATCAATCTCACCAAGCGAGGTTCCCTGTGATACTGTCAGAAGCAACAGACAAAACAGATTGCAGTGTAGATCACAGGGTTGTTAAAAAAAAAAAAAAGAAAGAAGAAAGAAAAAAAAACCCAACAGTCCCCTTCTCCTCTACTCCTTTCCCTATTCCTCCCCCACCTTCTAAGATTAACTCGTGTAGCTAGTTGTCACTGATCTGAATCCATTTGCCAGACAGTCCAGACTTGGCTGCTTTATGTTTAAAAGCTCAGGACTAAGCATTGATGTTTAGCTGTTAATTTAGTAAGGCATAATGTAGCTGCTGAAGGCAGGGTCTACCAGTATCGCAGCAGGCTGTATGAGAGTCAATAGACATGAATTGTGAGCTTAAAAAGAGCCAGTAAGAGGCTCCTGAAGAGAAGTTACAATAAATAAATAAAAAGTAAGCTAAACCAGTTCCAGTTATCATCATTAATTAAACTCAAATTGTAATTAAATAATTTTCTCAGATATTTACAAGTCTTACCAACTTTTTACCTTGATAAATGTCTGCTTTCAATTTACAGTTTTCTCCATAACTAGGACCTGTATGCACATGTATTGAAGTCAATGGGAATATTTGTGCTGCCTGCAATGGACAGCAAAGGGGACCAATCACAGGAACCAAGCAAGGAAATCATTGTCTTTTTGTATGACATACATCCAACTTGCTTTGCTGGTGAGTGAAAATGAAGTGCAACTGTACAGATTGTATACTAAAATGTTCCCCCAAATCTTCTATATCACTTAAAAATATATTTATTTGTAAAGAACGAGGGAGACTGAGGGCATTAATTTGATTCCCATAGGTAGCTTTATTTAAAAAAAAAAGAAAAGAATTTGCATTAATATTCACAGACTAGAAGTTCTGCTGTTGGACCACAATTGATGTTTCTTTTATCAGGAATTTATTTTGAGAATCAGCAAGGGTTAAATCTACCATTCGCTGTTTCTGTTCTTGTATCAAGGTCAGAATGAGGAGGTAGCCCAGTTCACAGTTTGCTGGACTAATAAATCTTTCCAAAGGTCAGCATCTGCAGTCATTATCAACTAATCAGTTTTAATTTGGTTTTTAATATATAAACACTTGGGATCATGTAGAAAACATCATGCATGTTGTTTAAATCTATTTTTTTTTCCAAAACATCACTTGTTTTAGTCAGTTCATTAATATTTTAAATAAAGGAAGTCAATAGGTGCATTAAAGCTGCTTACCTTCAAGTCTTTCCTGTTTTCACAAAATATTAAAGATTACAATAAATAGATGCACTTTTTTCTGGGGAGGCTTTTATTAGAGCTGCTGTCTCTCTTATGAGACTAATGAGATCAAGTGTGGTGTAAATCAGTGTATATCGATTCACTTGAGAACTGACTTGATCCAACTGACTTTCAGCTATTGCAAATACACTGTTTAATATTTAGGCTATTTAAATGTAGAGGAGTAAGATCAGCAGTATGAAGTTTCAGTGTGTAATGTTTCCAAACACAGGATTTATAAGCCTTTTGAGAAATGTCTTTTTAAACAACAGTGTTTTAAGAGTTCCACTTTAACTTACTTTGTGATGTTAAATATTTCTATTATTAGTTGTGCTTTCTCCTCAGAGCTAACCTCTAATGATCCAGCAGTGTCACAGTACCACTCCTTACAGCCAACAGTATCAACAGTGTTAAACTATTAAAGGATATAGGTCCAGTCTGTCACCTCCCTGCTGCAGTAATCATCTAAATTTGAAATTTGGGTTTTGAAAAACAACTGCTTGAGATGGCAAGGTCCTTTAAGCTCTCAAATTTGATGATCCTCTAAATTTTAAATTGCCTTTTCACTTCCAACAGTTGTGCCTGCAGTCACACAAACCCTTGCAGTCTCAAGACTAGGTGAGAGTGGGTGGTGCAGGCAATCTCAGCTCTAAAGAGATTGGATAGAGATTTTTTTCTGTATTTGTAGCAGATCTTGCGTTCAGTGTGTGGACTGTGCTAAGCCACAGTGCTGTTTCACTGGAGAAAAGTTGGGGTTGCCAGGTGGCAACAGGTTCTTCTGTCTTCTGAAGCTGCAGCCCAGTTTGAAATGGATGAACAGAAGGTTCATTTAAGGTTAGAGTATTACTTTTTAAACAAACTGTGACTCTTTGCTCATTTTCCAAATTTACTTTTTGTGAAAAAAAAAAAAAAAAGGAAATATTTCTATAGTAAGTCAAATATTTTAAGTAGCTTTTTGGGGTTTTTTTTAAGCTCCATGTTTATATCAGATTTTATATTATATAAAACACACTGGATGATCTACCTACATCATAATTTCTAGCATTTCTGACCTCTTTTCATCTCACAACACTTCAAAGAAACATCATAATCACAACATTTTGCAGTGGATTATGCTATATTGCAGGAACAGCATCAGAGTGTGTCACCTTTGATTTTATGATCTGTCAGGATTGCCAAGACTCTTGGACCCTGGTAAATGTGTATCTAATCAGATGACAGCTGACGAACAATGTCTACAGGATCTGATCAACTACCTATGCAAAATGATGGAGAACATTTCCTTTTGATGTACATAGGAAATGGATCAGACTATAGGGGATATCCCAAAGATTCAAATACTGTTCCAATAGGCCTGTCCAGGGGATTTTAAGGGGTATTTAAGGGAATGGCTGCATTAGTGAATTATTAATTACTTAAAATACTCAGAACACAGAAAAGATTAGTCAGAGACAATGAAAATTAAGTACACTACAATGAGACCATTCTAGGAGAATAATAAGAATATTAATAAGAATCTATCAAGACTAAAATAAAGAAACTATAAGGAGAGGTCTAAAGCTACCCAGGTAAGGCCAAAATTGCTGAGAATATTAGAACCTTCCAGAGCTGAAGCTGACCAGGACTCTCAATGCTGAACACACAGAAAAGCTGGTGTCCTCAGCTGCACAATGCCATTCTCTTCAAGCATTACATCAGCCGTGGAGGAAACATAGCATCATCTGAATTTCTGGAACTATTTTCTGGAGCAGCCTGGGACCCTTGAAGAGGTGTCCAGTCTGTTAAATTTTTCAGACTCATGACTTGCCAAGTAAAATAAAATAAAATATCCAAAGAGGGGCTACAGCCTCAGAAAGATGCCACACTGTCTCAGTTTGCATTATTAATAACTGTAGCGACAAAATAATTCTTACATTTTTTTAGAAAACATGTGTCATGAACACTTAGTGAGGAACTGAAGACTCAGGAAACCATATGTCTGTTTCATCTGGAGAGAGCCTTAACTTTATGTGGCATACTGGTTCTTTAGATGTCTCAGATATTGGGAAGCAAAATTGGTAAATTCAGTTTGAATAATTTATGAGTCAATAGGCTATTCGATTAGCTGCATGTGTCACAGAAGTCATGAAAAGCCTTGAACCAGTATTAGATGATGTTTAATCATCGTGGAAAAATTAAAGGAGGAAAATATTATGGAAGGTTATAGACATGGAAATGATTCCCTGTGAAAGTTATTCCTTATCTTCTTTTTAAAAATCAGCCAGAGCTGTAAGTGTACTTTATAGAGGGAGATATTTCCAAGGTTGATTTCGAATAATTTATTCAGAAGGATGGACTTTTTTTTTTTTCAAAGTCATCGAAGGCAGAACACTTGACTTAGAAGAATTATGAACAAGGATTAAAAGGACTATGGGCCCAATCTTGCTCTCATTGAAACCAACAGGAAACTTGCCATTGATTTTTGGGGAGGGATCAAGCTTTCTTCCTTTGTATATATGACCTTTCCCATAATGCTGTCCCATCAATTTGAATATTTGCAGTAGGAATAAATGAAGGGAAATTCCTAGTGTTGACTGGGCGGGGGAGGGGGGGGGGGGGAAGTGTTGCTTTTGCTTTTCAGTTCAGAAAATATTTTGTGTTACGCCTGTTTGGCCAAAAATATGCCCGTGCACATTGTGAATCAAAGTTTATTGATATCAGAAAACTGACTTGCTTTGATTTCAGTTCATTTTGGAGCAATTTTATGAGATAACTGTTTAACGGATGCTAAAGCTTTAAACTATGTTTCTACCACATCGTCTGGTCATTTTTACTCAAAAAAGTTTCCTGCTGAAATCAGTAAGGATGGTTTTATTGGTAGTAGAGGAAGTTTATGTGGAGTGCTAAACCTGATTTAGGAATAAATAATAAGAAAAAGACTCTGGACAAAATGAAGATAGGAAAGCTCAACAAGTCTGCACAAAGGCTGGACTGCTGCTGTAGTCCAGCTTTTGTCTGTGATTTGTAACCTAAACTTTAGATGTCAGCCAAACAAGTTGCTTAAGTTGCTCTTGAAAATCATGAGTGTGGGCTTCCACCTAGTGTCTTCTCTATTCTTTCCCATTGTGGCAATTTTGATTCTATTCAAGTAGAGTCTTTTCCATTGTTGTATATGACACTATAAGTCATTCTGTTACTTAAGCTACTAAAATTGTACAACTATACAAGTCCTTGAAAATGAATGCTGCATTATGTGTAGGGGTTGTCTTATCACTTACTGTACAGTTTAGAGATAATAAATCTAATTGATTCTCCCTTCTGTTATCTTAACACCAGAGTCCAGTGAAAACTGTACAGCAATATTTAAATGACCACAACACAAAGTCAACATGATGCCGTGGAAAAGAATAGAGCAATATTCTTAATTCTGAAAACCTGTATTGGTAATCAATTGAAATGTAGGAGCAATTGAAGAGCTGTCCAATTTTCAATTGCAGTATAAGTTGGGAAACAATTTGAAAATAATGGCTCATACAAAGAGTTTTTGAAACAGTCAATATGGTCTTCATGTGAAGGACAAATAAGAATTTGGCAGTCTACCCATTGTTTGGTCTTTGTGCATTAGACATTATCTGCAGGAATCACCGCAGTGGCCCAACTGAGATCAGAGTTTGCAATCTTTCAGTGTGACTCCAATGAAAATGTACTTAATGGGATATTCATTTGGGAGGCATATTCAGTGAATGTGTAGCAGCCTTACTTTGACTGTTACTGACAATACACACTTAGCAAAAAATAGCTTTAGTGAACTGACTCACATTTACTGCCTGTGGTATGTTTTTCTTGTATTATCACGTTTCATGCTATTAAAAGTAAGGGGTTTCACAGAGTGTAGCACACTGGTGGAAAAATAAATCTTTGCATACTAAACATTATGATTTGGAGAAAATATTTATGTAGCTTTTCTTTGATAGAAATTAGCATTTCCAAAGCTTGGCTCATAACCTGACCTAAGACTCAAATCTGCCTTTCTGTCTTCTGATTGTATTGAGATTTAGATAGGCAGTATTCCACCCTGGGTTCATTTCCATGGGAACCTCTGGGTGAAAGCTAAATATTTTTCACATGACATCCTACAGACAGTTGTGTCTGGTGTGACTGAGGACCATTTGACATCTTCATCTTCTTATCCTTCTCTGACATGGTCCATCTCCATCACCACAAGAACTGTGCCTTGACAGAAATTCCAAAGGCAAGGACCAGTGTGGCAAGGTAGAGCAGAAACGAAAGTTCAGTAAGGGAGCATTGCAATCCTTCTTAGTGTTTTATTGATGCTGTCCTATGAAAAGGAAAATTTTAATAATGCAGATGAGGATCCAAGATTTGGCAGCCAGCATTCAGGTAGCCAGATTTTTCTCTAAGTTTCACTACATGGTAGTGAAGGAAAACTCCAAGAATAGTGTCTTCCATTTTTTCCATTATAAAGAAGAATTTAAAATAAAATAATTTCAATAGAAAAGGCAATTGAATTCCAAAAAGTCAAACAATTATGTTCTGGACCTCAAAAAACACCAGAATTACTTTGGATTTGGAAAACATTTGGCTCAACTAACATCTTTGAAATATTTTTGTGGAGGTGTCGTGTAGATATATAAATACAAATTACTATGTGCCTACATATAAAAAGCATGTGTGTATTTACAGCAGTAAAATAGATAAGAGCTAGTTAGGTCTTTTTTATATTCACTATAAGCAATTTTCTAAGCATGTATCTCTGAATATATTTCATATATGACTGTACTATTTTACAAATTTCAGTTTGAAAAGGGGCACTTTGGAAAATTCTACCTTATTGGTATTTACATTTACCCTATGGCATTAGCTGAGTATTTTTCTTTTTGTTCAATGTGAAGCTGTTGTGCAATGTTGCCTGAATATCAAATAAGTGAGTTTATTTGTGTAACATGGAAATAAGGGAAAGAGAATTAAGTTTTCAATTCTTTTACATTGTATTTCTATACCAATTGTTGTTGTTCTCTTTAACAAGGAAATGTCTTGGCTGATGCAAATAAAAACAGATTTTTGGTATTCAAAGAAACAAAGAATAAAGATAGGTCTTCTTGAAGAGATCCTATCTTCATGTTCATAGAATCCCAAAAAGCAGTGTGGCGCTACTCACATATGGAAAGAAAAACAGATTAATGCTCTGAGTTTAACACTGCTGGGATCTTCTCCAGGATTTCAACTCCCAACTGCAATGACAAAAAGATAAAACCTGACAGTCACGTAGAAGTCTTGACAGTACAATGGCCGGACCAAACAAAGCCTCAGCTCTTTCAGTATCAAAGCACCATACTCACATTCAGCTAATCTCTCTAAACTCATTTTCATAGACACTAAAACATGTCATCTATGATTAGTGGCACATGCTCTGTGAGGTTGTTCACACACTTAAAGTCAAGATGCATTTAAAATCTTTGCTTGATTGACTTTTATTTACCTACCTATTATGGATATTCTTCACACTATATTTACTCTGGCTACTGCACCTTTAGATTCAACAACCTGTTTATGTTGCAAAACTCTCTTATTTGCTCCATTTCTGAAAGATAAAAAAGTTATTTCATCTTGGGTTAGCTTTAGAACCATAATCACTTTCCATGAGAGACCTGGATGGACTTTCTTTGGTGGTTGCTTATGACACAATTAGTTGGCAATCTGGCATACAGATAGGATACGCAAGTATTGCAGCAATACAGAAAACTGTAAAAAACTTAACCAAATGAGATTTGTCCCTCTGAAATATTGATAAAAATGAAAACAGAAACAAAATAAAACAAAAAATGATGCCGTAATGTTGATCTGTTAAGCTAGATCAATTTAAATCATGCCACATGCTAGGGAAGTATTAACAATTTAATTACTGTCTAACTAAAAAAAATATCCTGCTTGAAGAACAAAACCAGCCGCAGTTGGACACATACAGCATGTCTTTTGTTGTATAAGTGGAAGATCGTAAGCCTGTGACAAGTAAAATTAAAAAGGGTCAGTATTTAAAATTCTTTGCACAGATACTTACATCATGTCTAAATGAGAAAATCAACATCCGAGAACCTTTTAAGATATTTTTAGCCCTAATTATTTTTTACTTTGCTAGCCCAAAGCAGTACAATGAGATCACATCATTGCTAACACTGAGGGGAAATGAGGGTAGGGATGCTGAGGGTGATACGGGACTGGGGCATAATGCTGTCCCAGGAGAAATACCTTCCTCACCATGCCCAGGGCCAGCACCGTGCTGCAGAAGGCTGCCTTTTGTAAGCCACCCTGGGCTGCAAGTGGAGTCACAGCCTTTTGTTCTTCTAGGGACCAGATCCAATGCTCAATTGCTGCCCTCTCATGTCCTATGCAGCAGTTTATTTTTCTCTTCCTTCCTGTCCTTTTTTTATTTGCCTGTACCAATTTCTAAGGGGAGCCGGAGGGAGCGAGATGGAAGAACATGTTAGTCCACAGCTGCCTATCAGTGGAGACCAGTGGGTTTGATTAAAGAGGAGCTCCTTCCTGAATTTCACACATCACATCAATCACATTGATCAGCCCCCAGAAAGGCAACATATTGTCTGGGAATAAGCCAAGGATGGATATCAATTTCACAATAGCACTTATGTCTTTCAGCCAAGTACTGGTTTATTTTTGGCTACTGAAGACCGAGACTCACTTTGGAGCTCCATTTATGTCCAAAGATTTTCACTGCTCTCTTGCTATTTCACTTACAAGTTATGACTAACTTTTGCCTGAAATTTGTAATCCTATATGTGATTTTTACATAGAAAAATCAGCTTCTGCTTGCTGTCTGCGTCTGGTGACGGGACTTCCCAGCTGTGCACCTATGCTATTTCTTCCTTCCACTGCTACTCAAAAATGTAGTCTTCAGGAGTGATCATGTTGTTTACACCTTTCCCTATAATCTTCAAGAAAGTATTCATGTCCTTAAGAAAAATTGTATCTCAGAAAATCTCTGTGTTATTCTTTCATCTAAATGATGAGGTAAAACGCGTCCATTGTTTTGATACACAATTTATTCATACCATTTGCAGAAGAACTCTATGAAAGGTATACTATTTTGTGTTAATGATATCTACTCTTCCTGGCCCCAAATATTCCAGTTTTATGGATGCGTTGCTTTGTCAGATAGAGTTTTGATTGATTATCTTTGCCTGTCACTTAAAAGAAATCATTCTTACATATTGTTTTATATCACACTCCCGAGGAGGTTTCATCTAGTTTGTTGACATAATGAATCCCACACCCCATGATTAATTACTTGTATTATATTATTATATCCACCAACATTTACCCTGGCTACTTTCTCAGTAATTGCTGCTTTGTAAATGTATTTGAGAGTACTTCTGCGTGTGTGTCAGAGAGGGAGAGAACTGGGGCTCAGTTAAGCTGCAAACTGCTGTAGCGAATGAGCGTAGGAATTAGCAAAATGACCCCTTCATCATTAAAAATAAGGACCTGAAATAGAAAGAAAATTGCCAGTACGGCATTCCTCTCACATAAAATCCTGATGACTTCACCAGTTTTCTGAAATAACATGTATCTCATAAAGTATCTTAAGTCTAGTTATCATGCAGTACTCATATTGTTATTCTCCCCTCACTATCACTGCTTACTGAATTATTTAGCTAATGGCAGTGTGACAACAATGATCTTTAAAAAAGAAGGTACAGCCCAGCTACCTTTTTCCTTTGCTAGAAAACAGTATTTTAAAAAGAGCTATGTTAGCATCTGCAGTGATGCAAACCCTACCCGCTCCACAGCACGCCACAGATCCGCCCCCTCCTTTCATGTTTGTTAAAGAGTCAGAGAGAGATTATCTCCATCATTTAATTGAGCCATTCAGCTAATTTTATTTTTCAGTAAGGAGGCGAGAAAGCGTACTTAGCTAACATATATTCTGAATTTTCACACAATATCCTGTTGTATTTCATACAGCCACTTCTACATGATACAATCTCAATGTACTATTTTCATAATATCTCTAGTCATGATACAGAAAATTAGGATACATGCAAGTTTTAATTATGTTTTATACCAGAGTACCTCACACTACGTTCTGAAGGCTTTTCTATTGTTAAGACTCAGTTTAACTTAAGTGCTGTGATTAAATAATATCATCAGAACTCAATTTTTCCTTTAGAGCAATCAGGAGGACATAACCCACTTTCCAATTATTTGAGCAGACAGCTATGAAAATTACCTTGCATTCTTGAAATTGGTATAGCTCTACAGGCTTTTTCTCTGTCACTACTAACATACTACAGGCACAATGAGAGACAGTGCTCATGTCAACCTTATTTTTTAATTAGTTAAAATCAGTCCTAAAATATAAAAACATGGGCCAGATTTCCAGTCCTGTGATCCTTAATTACTTGTATGTGCATTAGGAAGAATTGTCTTAATCTTTAATCTCTAAGCATACTAAATAAACATTTACATTTACATTTATATTTTCATATCATTCAGTGTTTATGGAGTTTCAGGACTAGGTCTTTTCCATATCAGAATTTTAACAATGTATTTATTAAAAGTGATGTCATTGCATGCACAGAATTCTGTTAAGCAAACTGGAGGATTGCATTTTCATCAGCTTTGAGAATAAAGTTTATGACACATTATTGCTAAACTTCAGGCTTTTAAAACTTCTTTTTTTTTAATTTCTCAGCACCCAGAATCACTGGGTTTTGTGTGAATGCAATCTTTTGAAAATTGCTGTGTACGTTGGACGATAAGGGTTTTATTTAACAATATTAAACATACTTGTGAATAAATCTTCTGCAGCCTATTAGTAGGGTTTTCATAAAATAGTTATAGTAAAAAATAATAAATGGTTTAGATAAAGGAATATTTATTAACTACACCTGCAGAACTAAAACATGCCTAGCCAGCAAACAGTAAACTCTCAGTCTTTTTTTTTTCCTCCCTAATATCTACATCATATAAATAATCTTAAGAACCAAAAAAACCAAACAAAACCCATAATAACCTCCTCCTCCTTCCCCCCCCCCCCCCCCCCCCCGCTCCAAAGCCAGCCCCATGCTATCCAGCAATGTGAGGTAAAGCTATTATTGGCTTAAATGAGTTTTGGAGCCTTCAATCATTTTTCATCAATTTCCCTGAGTTCCTTGACTTTCTTCATCTTGATCTCTCCTGTTATATATATCCACCATTTCAATATGTAGCAAATATTATCATACTCCAAACCAAGTCAGCAGTTTTGACATCTTCATTTCAATGTCCTTTTCTGTACCTTCAGCAATGTTAATGTTACAAATTACGGGAGGGTGTATTAATAGCCATACCCAAGAAGCAGAAAGAAAAATGCATTTTTTTAGACTAAGTACTAACTTGGGATTTCCCGGGCCCATTGCGGAGCCAGCGGAGCCCCGGCTCCTCCGTTGTGATGATAATGGATTCCGTGTTGTTGGCTCAAAGGTCGACGGGTCACCGTAAGCTCCTTAATGGACTGTGAAATAACTTTAACTGCATTAACCTCTCCGGATCACATGGGTGGCACCAACATCCACTCCTGAAATTCTCATTCGCTTATAGAGACAATACCATTAGATTATTATATTTTCCTTTTGGAATAGCAATAGGCTCAAAGCAATTATGCAGCTAAGCGTTTCCATTAAGCGAATAGGGCCTTAAAGAAGATTAACTGAAGCTTCTCCGGTGTTCGGTATAAAGGTGGTGTAAGTCTCAAGATTTCGACAGAATTAAAATCTGCTAAAACCCTATCTGTGATATCACGGTGTTCTAAAGTATGAAGTCATTAGCCGAAATAGAAATGTTGCAGCCGTGCTCAGAGAGGCAGGTGTGGTTGGGTGACTGCCCAAACCAAGCACCTCTATTTATACTGCACTTCCTGAGTGTTGTCTTTTAAGGTTATGAAAAACTTGGCACTGAAAAGGGCAGGAGGAAGACTGTCTTCCCACAACCCCCAGTTAATTGTTTTAACCTCCTGTGTTAGTTCTGTATTTTCTGAGGGTCGAAAATCATACTGTTCAAGGGACGTAAGCAGATGCAACTCCCACCTGCAGCCCTGTTGCAGGACCATTGCTTCTGGGGTTGGGCTGAGGCATTGATGCGCACCAGGTCTGTTTTCTCAGTCCCCCAAAAGTCTGGGCAGAGCCTTGTCTCCAGATCTCCCGGTTTGGTTCTGTTGGTCTCCAGGCTGAGAAAACCATCGATTCATCACAGTGCTAGTCAGAAATGCTAATGTTTAAACCTCCAAGTCAATTAAACTTGAGTGTGTGTAAAGAGCTCAGGGCTTGCTTAAGTGATATGCTGAAATGAAAACCCCCAAATTACCTACAAAATGGATCTGCTGATGGTAATGTCAGCCTTTCCATGTGCCAAGTACAAAAAAATGCTTATAGGAACAGTACCATGAGCACAGTTTCCAGGTCCTAACAATTCTAGGCGTTATTGCAACAGTTTGTTTATTTTGTTTTACATAAAAAAGCACCTAAGTATCCATCCCAAATTCTAGGCACTTTAGCAGATTAAAGAAAGAAACACATCACAAATCCATCTAAAGCAATTTCATGGAGATCCCTCTAATCTGAAAATAAAAATTAAAAAAAAAAAGATACTGGTAGGATCTGGGGATGCTGAGTGACCAGTAAAACCTCTAAGTATGCGTTTAGTTTGAATCAAAGGATAGTTAGGCTGTGATCATGAGTTATTACACCAAGTGATTTCTGGTTTACATACGTCTGTTTTAAATTTTTGTTTCCTTGAAATGTAAGTTGCTTTCTGTAGAAAAACAAGACAAACAACCCATTTCTCCATTTAACTGTTCTACTTATCAGTGAGGATAATTTTATTTTCTCCTTTTTCTAGAATTCGTTTTGCTTTTCTTGTTCACACTTCATGTTCATAACAGAACTGAGTTCTGAGATTAAGCATTTAAAATTTTGTTTGTGTTTTGCCTTTCCTCTCAGCATCTTAAAGTATGTTTAACCATTACACTGCATACAGATTCACTACAATGAAGCTATTATTTGGTTGTAGGGAAAGCCCAGGTGATCAATCAGAGTTTAGCACAGAGAGACATTTTGACATCAGTCTTCATGGGAAAACTTTGCAGTAAAAAAACCCTATATTAGAAGTTAAATGCTAATCTGTACATGCAGATAGATGTGCTTGCCATGACTCCATGCACAAATGCACCTAAAATAAGTGTTAATCTCTATTTTTACTAAGTTATGTCAGAAGAAGAAAGAGAAAAGAGAGAGAGAGTTTCTGTCTGTCAAATATTAACAAAATAAGGAAAGTGGTAGGAAACAGAGTGTCCAAAAGAGGCAAACACAAAGGGGGTTGAGGGGTTGTTGCTTTTCCTAGCCCGGGAGAAGAAAGGCAGCTGTCCACAACAGGGCTGTCTGCACCCGTTTTCACTGCTGGTGGTGCCTGAGCAGATGGAACCTTTAATGACTCTGCCTCTGCTAACTCCTGGCTTCTGCCTCACAACCTGCTGCTCAGACCCCCGATGCTTGGGGGCTGCCTTTCTTCCTCTTTTTGTCTCTACGCCATGTCTCCCATGGCCTTCAAGGCACCTCATTTTAAGCACCGTTTGAGCATTCCTTACAGCCCAGTCTTCTCTGACTTCATTCCACTTCTCCCTCTACCTGTGTTACTTATGGATTATTAAATCTCATATTGCCTTACAAGGTACTGCCTATGGAAATGAGGGTCTCTCACTGCGTTTTAACTCTCTTGGTAATTGAGTTGTGATCTTTCCCAATTCTGTGAGCCCAGAGTTGAACCCAAAGCAATTTGGTCTTTAACAAGCCAAGAGATATATCTATCACCCTGCTCTGTCTCTGTTTCTCTCCCATTTCTCAGTACCATGGCAGTGTCTGTATTTTCCTGTGATCCCAGAAGCCCCCCGTGACCAGGCAGCTGCCAGCAGACTTGTCAACTCTTACATGCTATGTGTGAAACTCAATATTTTTTTGCACCTCTAACATACCTGCTGTGCTTTTTTTCTCCCCTCATGGGTACAAATCAGACCACTCTCATTTAATTCAGCTGACATTTTAACCAATATTAAGGATTTTTTTCCTGCCTTTTCTTTCATTTTTATTTTGAGGGAGGGTGGATGACTTTTAGCGTTTGTCACGCTGAGATAGAGATGTCATCCAAAATCTAATGCATATCTCCACATATTTGTCAGACGTAGAGTGTAGACTGATTTGCTGGATGGGACCTTATTCTGAGAACCTGTAAGTCTCATGGAAGAAAACAACTTAGGAACAGTTCTGGAGAGAGGAAGCTAGGAGATTGTTGTACTTAATTTACCCCGGCACCTTTTGCCCACAGCAAGCTTAAAGCAATGACATTTAATAATAACTTGAAAACTTGGACCTGTCAAGAAATTTCAGTGGCCCAGTTATACTGCTCTTGGGTGCTCACTGCTACAGAGCGTGGTACAAGTGCAACAGTAATAACTCCTCAGAACTACTCTATGGTTTTGTAATTTTTTAAGGGAATTGTATAATTCCTGTTTAGATAATGTTAATAAAGAAATATTAAACAACACAGTGAACTGGAGTGGGAAACTCATACGATTTTTCAAAAGCCTGAATTCCATTTACCTGTGTCTCCCAGTATGTTATGCCAACATGACAAAATGACTGTTAGCAGGTTGGGAGGTGAGTGCAAAGGAGAAGCATCTTGCTGCCAAAAGCAATACTCCAACAACAGCTTAAGACTGGAGACAGCTGAAGTTAATTTTCTTCATTATTAAAATGTAAATGGTTTGGCTGTCTCTAGGTCCCAGAAAAAACATTTTAGATTTTAGAAGCAGAAGAAAATCCTGAGAAATACAGATCCTCCATGGCTTATTAACCATGGGGACTGTCAAGACTAAGCAAGTTATCATCTCATTTGTTGCGGCCCCCAAAAATCACAAGGGAAATACAAGAGAGAAGGAGTACAAATTTAAAATCAAATTTTGAAGTCACCTCTACAGGAAGTTTCTTCCCAGAAAGAAATTATCACATGTGAAATTCAAGACAAGTATGCTTTCCAAAAACTACAGGGCATCTCTGATCCACCAAGAAGTGCAATATAGCAATGACTTCCACATGACTGTAATAACAGCAGGGGAATTTGGAGGACAGCAGTCAATATTCTCAATACTTGATTCATAGGAAATATTGGTATCCTGAGACCACCTCTGAAAAATAACTTCACTGGCTATAAATATTGTTATTGAAATAGATTTTATGAATAAATATAAAATGAGTAATATCTATCTTTAATTGAGGTCTGAAGCAAGAGCTGTGTTTCAGAACTTTTCTAAGAGCAAACCAGTTACACCACCGTCCACATTTTGTGAACGTATTTCTGTGAAAGATCCCCAGCAGAAGTCTCAATTCAGCAGGGACTGCTCACAGAGAATTTCTGTTGTTGGCAGGACTCTTTGATGTGGAATAGAATCTTCAAAACATTACTTATGGCTTTCTTCCTTATGGTGAGAATGTTAAAGTTTGGAAAAATCTCAGGATTCTGGGAATGTTATTTGACATACACAAAAACAAGTACAAAATAAAAACAAAAGATCATAAAATGCATAAGATTCTATAGGCCAATCAAACTTTTTGTAGATCCATTTGTATGATATTAGATAAAGGCTAATCACTGTATTCTAAAACAGTGAGGGCACAGTAACATTATTAAACATGAATAAATATGCCTTAACACAAAATAAAGAAGACACAGTAATTAATGGTGACTTAGAAATCCATTCCTTCAAAAAGTTTCAATCTGGCTGTTCTGTGAGGTGCTGTTGGAGTACAGAACACATTGCTGATCCAAAACTTGTTCAAATATGGCCTGTCTCTACTGTGAGAGAGTTTCTATTCTAATTATATGAGTTTGTGAATTCTGTCCAATATCTAGAAGGCAAATAACTACATCAGAAAACCACCATTGTTACCATGACCCCTTCACTGTTAACTTTGTCCAAAACAGGGGACTGAATCAATGCAGACACCCTCAGAGCTATTTCCAGATCACCTCAGAAGGATATTTCTGTGGCAATATTAGAAAACTAACACTGCTGTGTATCACTAAAGTCAATGGAGCCTTAAGCTCCTTTTGCTGTCAAGAGAAGGGATAAATTGAGGAAAATGAGTAAATAATTTCTGGAAGTAAGGCCCAGAGTAAGACTCTTTTGACTTCAGTGGAGAATATTACAAGGAAAAAGGCTGGATTTTCTAAAAGATTTCGCGTGCCAGAGCTCCAACATTAGTTGCATATTGTATATTTCCTTATAGAAATGGGACAACAGAAGGATGACATTGTCTGTCCCTTACTGACACTAGAATGTGAACATTGACAAATATATACAGTGTCAATATTTTACCTTCATGACTAGCTTTGAAATATGATCTATAACAGTATTCAAATATACCAGTATTTAACAGTTGAACTAAACTCAGCATATCTACTTCAGACACCGGCACCTGTAATTACATGTTCGATGGGAGAAAAGAAAGTTGAGAAATGGTTTTCCCTGATAGAAATCTGGGAAATGTGTCTTCTTCCCTGGCAGTACAAGAATTATTTTTTTCTATTTGATGACAAGTTTCAAGCTGAACTTCACATATTTTGCATATTGACTGGTGTGGGGTCATCACACCAGTGGTGCAGGGCTAATTTCTGGTAATTAATTTGCTTAACCTATTCATTTCCCTTTCATACCTATCTATTCCTTTTTGTACCACACATTGGACAGAAAGGCCACTGAAGTAATCAAGCACATTTACCTAAATTGCCTTTCAAGGCACTTTCTGTTGGACACCATGAAAGCAGTCTAAGATTTCAGAGACATTTCCCTCCAGCCCATGGAGAAGACCATGGTAGAGCAGGTTGTGACACCTGGAGGCAAGCAGAGGAGAGAAATCAAGAATAAAGTTGAGTCAGCAAAGAAAGGAGGAGCTGGTGGAGTTGTTTTGAAATTTGATTTTATTTCTCATTATCTGACTCTGTTTTCATTGCATAGGGATGTGCATGCGTGTAACAGATTAGATGGGTTTTTTTAATTCTGTGTTGAGTCTTTTTTGCCCATGACACTAATTATGGAATAATCTCTCCCTGTCCTTATCTCAACTCCTAAGCCTCTCAATATATATTTTCTCCACATCCAGCTGAAAAGGGGAGTGGGCATCTGGCCTCTGGCCAGGGTTAAACCACCGCAATTGCACAAGGCTGACATAAATCAGCATGTCAATACAAACATTTCTTCCTTTCAAAATTCATTGTTTGACACTCTTCTACCTTAATACCATGTTATAGTGATGAGTGCGTTACTTCTAAAGGGTCTCTAAACTTACAAGCCTCATACTACTTAAGCACGAATGTCTTCAGAACAAAAATATTTCTTGACTTCATCTGTACTCGGTGTATATTTGAGGACAGTTCCTCAGCTTCTGGAGCTTTTGCTGAGTTAAAATGTTTTATCAGGTCCTGAGAATTAAGCTATTTTTCTACTGACTGTCATATATCTTTCTACCATGGAGACCTTCTTCATGAGCAAAGCGGTTATGACTATGCGTGTTAATATCAAAGTCATGTACTTCCTGCAGCTCAGGTTTTCCAGTTGAACCACAACATTCAAGTTCTCATCAGATGCACCAGGGATAACACCTACTTTGTTAAAGGAAAAGGCAACTTACACAAAAATCTATTCATAAACTCTCACCATAGATGAATACATGTGTGAAATGAGTCACAATGTTACATATTTCACATGAAAGTTGTAAGCACTGCTTATATGTGTTCATTTTAAGCCTACATATCTACAGTACATAATGAAAGTTTATGCATACAAATATATGGCAGAGAAAGAAGTGAAAGCCAAAAATAAATTTAAAAAAAGGCAATAGCCTTTTCAGGGTAATTATTTAAATTTTAATTTTTAATTTTTTCTTTTTATTTTCCTGGAGCCCAAACATGCTTAGTTTGATTTAGGCAGACTCAGTTGACAATAACCACTAAGAATTTATGGCCAGCTTGCATTCTAGAAATTTCAGAAGAACCTAAAGCTAGAGTGCTGATTGAAAAGGTAATGTCTATTTCCTCACCCAACATAGTGTAGACTATTTCCTCACTAGAGAAATTGCCCCTGGCTAAAATGACACATCTGAGTTAAATGCTGAATGCAAAGGACATGCGAATGTGGACTGAGACTTTTCAGATCCTATCTCTTTTAAGCCTTCAACTGAAATCAGATGTTTCATAATGTCAGTGTAAATCTTCCAGTATCTGTATAAACATCAGGGTATTTATCATGATAAGGTAATTGAATAAAATTATATTTTTGACAGGATGTCTGATTTTTTTCTATGTGACAATGTATTTTATGCAATTTTTAAAACGTAAATTTATTCATTGAAACCTTTTATTTTCTAGCATATATAACCATGTCAAGATGAAGTGATAAGCTGGACAGTCTGCCAACTGTCACTTTGGTTGTGACTCTTATTTTTCACATGTAAGTCTTAATGATGAAAAATGTAGACTGGCAAGAGGTTCCCCTGCATTCAGGAAATCCACATGAGATACAAAAGCATCACTGTCAAAGGGGAAAAAAAGCATAGCAATATAACTTTAGTCTTTTTGGGAACTGCTAATCTTTCAGCTATGGGTACACTTGCCATCCTTCATGAAGTGCTACTAGTCTGAGACCCAATTCATAGAAATATAGAATGATAGACTCACAGAATGGTTTGGGTTGGAAGGGACCTCAGTGAACATGTAGTTCCAAGAAGCCCTCTGCTGTGGACAGAGACTCCCTCCATCAGCCCAGGGTGCCCAAAGCCCCATCCAACTTGACCTTGAACATTGTCGGGGAGAAGGCAGCCACAGCTTCTCTGGGCAACCTGTTCCAGTGCCTCATCACCCTCATAGGGAAGATTCTTTTCCTAATATCTAACCCTTTCTAATATCTAATCTACTTTCCTTCAGCTTAAAGCCATTGTCCCTTGTCCTATCGCTCCCTGCCCTTGTAAACAGTTCCTCTCCTGCTTTCCTGTAGCACCTTTAGGTACTGGAAGGCTGCTATAAGGTCTCCCTGGAGCCTTCTCTTCTCCAGGCTGAACAAGCTCAACTCTCTATGCCTGTCTTCACAGGAGAGGTGCTCCAGCCCTCTGATAATTTTTGTGGTCCTCCTCCAGACTTGGTCCAACAAGTCCATGGCCTTTTTGCACTGGGGATCCCAGATCTGGTTGCAGTACTCCAGGTGGGCTCTCTCGAGAGCACATTAGACAGGCAGAATTCCTTCCCTCAACCTGCTGGTTATTCCTCTTCTGATGCAGCCCAGCCCAGGGTACAGTTGGCTTTCTGGGCTGCAAGAAGGCATTGCTGACTCATGTTGACTTTTACATCAACCAACATCCCCAAGTCCTACTCTTCAAGGCTGTTCTCAACCCGTTCTCTGCCCAGCCAGCAGCTGTTCTTGGAATTGTGCTGACCCATGCGCAGGACTCTACTGCACATGGGTCTACTTTACTGCACATGGGTCTACTCCTTACTAAAGACTGGCTATATTTCAGTAAGACCAGTTAGGGTACATTTACCTTCAGAAACTGGGATGGTAGAAATATGTGAAAGTTTATTTTGTTGCCTTTTTGCCTAATGTCCTTGCATGTTAACGGAAGAAGGACAGTTCAGCATGAGTTCAATAGCTTGAGATAGACAGTTGACAAAATCCTAGCAAAGACAACACAGTTAGCAATTGAGCTTTCCCAACATTTCTGTGAGGAAATTATTACGCTTGCTTTGAAGAGTAGGGAACTGAAATGAAATTATCTTACCATAAAAAACATCTGAAGTACTATTTTTTCCCATTGTCATGGAATATACATCTGTTTCTCCAGTGCAAAGTGAGATTACAAAGCTGCCAAATCAGAATGTAGGGCCACCACCTCTGGTGGTATACACATATATCTACACACAAGTGAATGTCAAAATGGAGCCTGTAGCATTTTGCACGCATTCTGTATAGGTTGAATGACAGTACAAGGTGTGAGGTAGCAGAGGATCAGGGCCCATATTCCTAGAGGAGCCAGAAATACTAAGTGGGACTTGGATCTACTGTGAGGGTAAAACAGAGCATGGGGAATTACCCAGATCATAGATACACAAATGTCAGAGGATTTGTTGGGAAGTTACAGTCATTCATATTTAAGCTCTGTTTGGTTACTCTAGAGCTAGACTATGATAAACTTCTCCAAGTGTGCTTATCTTACACCCTCTTCAGAGAATGAAACTGTATCCCAAATTGCATAAGTACTTCCAGCTAAACAGGTACAGGTGAGTTGTCTGTACCTGCAAATTTCAGTGATCTGTAAAAGCAGAGCTCCTGTCCAAAGCATCAATAAGAGGTAGCCATTGGATGCACAGCACTGCTTTACTTTCCCATACAAATTTCCATATGAATGCCTCACATTGTCCTAGAAAGACATTTTACTGCTAATAGATTTTGATGTGAGTTTTTCCATGTAGGATCTTGTATAATCAGATTATATTCCCTAAATACTTAGCACCTCTGTAGAGTATAAACAAAATAAAATAGAACACAATTCCAGATTGTTTCAAGGCTCTTGTATCTCCAAAGAGCTGTGACATCTGAGAGTATTCAGTATCAATTATAAAATTTAGGTGGAAAGGACTATGATCAGCAAGAGGATTCAATTATTGGTACAGCTGCCTTAAAGGTCCACCCATAAATTACTTAAGTGGACTCTAACAATTATGAAAACTAATAATAATCTTAAATGGATAGGAACAATCTTATATCATTTTAACATTTTAATCATAACAATAATATAAAAAAGGCTTTTTACCAATGAGAAAAATTCTGGGTCCTCAGTTAACTTCAATTTTGTTGAATTTGATGACATAGATGAAAAGCTAGCAAAGTGAAAGTAAAGTTAAAAAGGTCTGTGGTTTGCCATTTCTTTTGTCTTAAAGCCACAGCACTTTGGACAAGAGTAGAAAAGCACATTACTGCAAAGGCAGAAATGATTATAAGCAAACAAGAACTCACCTTGGCACTGATGACTAGTCTTAGGTCTACTGGACAGTGAAAGATCAGCCTTGCCTTTTCACTGAAATTCTCTATGCCTGCTGAACTCCCTGACATCACAAAACAAACAAGGACCATTTCTGAAAACATTAAAGCCTTACTCTTCTTTAAAAAATACAAATGGATTGCAATAAATAAGAATGAATCTGAACCTGGAAAAGCATAACTTTGTGGTATGATTAACTTCTAACTTAAAAAAAACAGTTCTTGACTTCAAGTTCAGCTAGGTTATAGGTGTAGAGACATTTTTCCAAGCTTTCTCTGGAGCTTGCACTAAATTTATGGGTGAAACAAGACTCATAAACCTGCAGCTGAGGCTGAAAGAATGAGCTCAACACACACGTTGTATTGACATTTACTGCATGGTCAGTACATCTGAAATTCACACTTTTAATGGAGCTTTGATGTGCAGAATTATCTGCCCTGTTTTTGCAATTGTGTCAGACATTTTGGCCAAAGTGTAACCAGAATTTAGCTCCAGGGCTCAGGCTTGTCTTTAATTAGGGGAAAAAACCCAAAATCACCCCTGTGTTCTGATACACACATCCACACTCAAATTAATGGCAAAACTCCTACTGAATTAACTGGAAGCAGGATCAAGGTCATAGCTTAGATAACCACCAAAATGTAAAAACCTTCTCATTTGGGCCAGTGAGAGTATAGCACACAAATGGATCCTCTGTGTTTGTGAACTGCTATTTTCTTCTCTTGGTACATGTGAATATTAACATCCAGTTGATAATAATGAAGAATGGTCTACACATGTTTTCCCTCCATTTGGCTCCTCCTATGTTTGGGCAATTAACCTGGGGGAACAGTGTCGAAAGGCACTGTGAAAGGTGGAAGAGGTGAAGAACGACAATTACTGCCTTGGAAAATGTAGAGGAAGTGGTTCTATGACTTCTCTCCACAGATATATCTACAGAAAACTCAGATAGAATTTGGTCTATTTGAAAATGGTAAGGAGAAGCCATGTGAATTTCCATGTTACCCATCTATTCTGGTTGACAATCATATATAATTTTGTCATAAAATACTGTACACCAAACATCTGTGTGGTTGGCAGAAACATTTTGCAGTTTACTTCTGGAGACAAAATGAAGGTCTTCAATCTACCTCTTTCTTTATTTCTCATCCCCAAGTTGCCCATGAAACCTGTGCCAAGCAAGGACGATAGCCTTGGCCCTAACACACATCACACTGAGGATGCTTTCCCAGTCAGAAAGATGAAGGCTGAACCAGGATGATGGGTCCTGGGCAAATAACTGAGGCCAAAAGGATAGTTTAGAGGCTTAGAACACATGATGTAAGCTTGTTATTCTATTTACATAATTGTTAGTTCCCTTGCACGTCAGAGTTTTCACAAACTCTTTGCCTTTACTGTATTGTTTCACCTGTTGCAGAATCAATATTCTTAGCCTGTCTGGGGTTATGAAGTTATACACGCGCAGGTAGTTTCAGCTGGATCTCATCCAAAAGTATGCAAACCCCTTCCTTGTCTATGAAGTCGTAATTTAAAAATATTTACATTTCCTATTTTTTTTTACTGAAGAGTTAGGGTTTTATTCCCTACAAGATTTCTAATCATACATTGATGAAGGCATATATGATCACCTGTAAATTAAATCACTCATTAAATAAAACTTCTTTATTGCTTTTGCTATCAATATCAGAGTCACATGTATGTAGCTGATACCTGGACTCTCTCTATGAAGTGAGATGGGCATAAGTCACATCTGGAAACTAATTACTGCATTTACACATTCACCACCTCTGCCCTTTCAGAAATGATAATGTACAGATGTTGGACCAGATCGAAACCACAAGTAAATCAGTGGAAAAACATCTATTGACTTTCAATGTAATTTTAGATCAGGCCCATGGCAAATATGATCCAGTGATGTAATTTATTAATGAAGAATGACAAGGTGAATAAATCGTATTGTATAATAGACTGCTAAAGCCTAAAATGCAGCACACTTGTCTTTACTTGCTCCATTTTACTTCATTCTGAGGTTCTGTGAAGAAAGGATTAAGGATAGATTTTGAACACCAGTACATTTCAGCACATGTATGCCCCTGAACAGTGGTGTTCAAAAGCAAGGTTCAGTAGAAGCACATTTCTCATACACTGCTGCCTTTTGCTGGTCTTAAATCTTTTAAAACTCATGCTTCAGGGTTTCAGCCTGTCTTGAAGAATTAGAAATCAAGCTGGCCCTTAGTCGAAGGCAGCAAACAAGACCATTTCACACCTTCTTAGTTATTCTCTCCGCTGGCCACTGTCACAGACACAGCAGTGGACTAGACATACCTTAGGCTGGAAGCAGCAGGACAGTTCCTGCGGTGTCTGCTTAATAATCCATTTTTCATTCCATTACAGTGTAAACTGTGTTTGCTTATTGCTGGTATTTTCAAGACAGCAGCTGCTACTGCTACTGAAATCAAACATCTCATTTCTAAAGGCATTCTGTAGCTACAGAAGAAAAAAAAAAAAGAAAAGGAATGGAAAGTATACAACTCTCCTATGTGGAAAGGAAAATGGGGTGATGCTTTACACCACCTCAAAAAAGAGGCAGGAAGGGATTGCTGCCTGAAGTGCATGTTGCCAGCACCAGTTGACCCCTTCAGGTGGAATTAAATAAGATGCAGCTGTATCTGTCCCAGCTGCAGAGTCCCCTTTTGGCATTAAATGCATGAGCAGCCGGTACAGGGAACTTACTAGGCTGGAAGGTGGATACAGCAAAGATAAAACATAAAGAGGAAGAGATATATAAAAAATGTGCAGCACGAAAACATTTCAATCTCACCACACACTCAATAACAGAGGATTTCTTAAGGGTATCCAAAAGTTGCCTATCACATTATTTGGCTTTCAAGGAGCTTCTCTGTACATGCAAATGGTCAGTCTTCTCTCCGTCTTCTCTTTCAACCCTGTCCAGCTTTATGAACAGACTTTTATTTTTTCTCTATGGAAAAAAAAGTTTACATGCTGCAGAAAAGAAAGTGTGGGTCTTTGTTATTAATGTTGTAGAAATACAAATATGTCCACCTAAGAAAGGAGTCTTCATTAACTCCCACAGCCCAGAAAATTAAGGCACGGCTCATCAGGATCTGTGCTTGCTGTTGGCTAAATTGCAAGGGACTAGTTGAGTTGCTGAGGTTCATAATGCTGATAGAGCGGTTTCCACGTGAATGAAGGATAAACAGCGATTAATTTCAGCCAATAAATAATGGTTTGAGGCCCACATTGAAAGAGGAACAATTACTTTTCCATTTTTCCTGCCAAATGAGCTGATAAGAGAAAACAGGGGAGTTGGCCACGTAAATCAGTCTTAATTTTATCTTCCCCATTAAAAAGCAGCCATTAAGACCATCTTCGGCTCATTTCATCCTCTTCTTGTTTCACTTTTTCAATTTGCACAAAAGGGGGGAGTTTGCTCGTCATAAAATTTCACTTTGGCCAACCTATCATTTGCATCTGAGCCAATAAATAGCAATTAGCATAAACATTTAAATCAGGAACTGGAACAAATTCTTGTTCCCCAGCAAGCTGTTAAATTACTGTATTTCACTATATATAAGAAGTGTTAGAAACAAGATCTGCTGGGCACAATTATCCCTTTCAAACAAGACATGCTTGAAATGAAAAAAAAGAGATAGCTTGCTGGGCAACCTTCTTGCTCATAGCCAATGAGCTTAATCAATGCAGAGAGAAGCTGTACCATTAATGATGTTCAACAAAGCCCTGTTTCAAGCTTTCCATCTAAAGGGATTTATTTGATCTTTATCCAAAATATATTCTCCAGGAATTAATTTAATTTGCACTAATGTTAAATCATCAAACTTAATTTTTTCTTGCACATTTTTCTCAGTTTGCTAAAACGTGCGTATCTTTACGTACTGGTGAGCCTAAGCTTAGCAAATCTTGCTTTTCTTGCAGCATATCAATTATGTCAACACACAGAGCAGGACTCTTGACTTGCTTATGATGTGGTAAATCAGCAATAACTCTGTAAATACCAAAATAAGGCCAGTGAGTGCAAACCACTCAGAACAAGGTAAGAAGGAGGCTCAGGCAGACTCCTTCTCCTTTACATATATTCTTTTTTGTGTTACAAGTATGTTTTAAATCTTATGCAACTTCTTTCTTCCTCATACACTACAATAGAAAGCATGTGCAATTATTTCCAATTTGCAGTTGGGCAGCCTAGAGCACAGACATTAAATGGCTTGCCAAAGGAGTTCATACAGGCACTCTGCAATGCAACCACAGTTGGTACTTGGGCCTCAAATACACACCCAGCTCTAGGTTTAACTCTTTCTAATATCTGTTCTGAGGAAATTCATGAAAGACATAAATCAATTCTACATTAAGGTTTTCTAGGCTCCTGAATGTGACCCATGCACATTACTTTCAAATGGAGAGGTGTTTTGAAGACAGATGGCAAAGTAATAAATGTTTTGCACACTGAACTGTACAGGTAAAGTAGTACCTGAGTAATTCAGTGTGATTATCTGAAATGCACTAATTTTAGAGAGTCTGAGCTATAAATGAAGATGGCTTTAATTATGAGTTGGTTTTTTTTCGTATTGGAGAGTTGACTGGGAGTCAGTACAGTAAAAGAAGTTGAAAACCAAGAGGAAAGGAGCAGCAGAACAGAGTGTTCTATAATCCTGAAGGGCCGGCTTGGGACAAATGCTGATGCTTCACCAACATGCTGCTGCAGTCACTTTCTGTCCTTTACATCTTACCCAAAGCTCTTCACCCAGAAGGAGAAACTGCATCTAAATGTCTAGAGGAGAAATCTACTTCCCATGTAGCACCAGCTAATTTTTTAATGTTGTTTTCTAAAACAACTAATTTTAAAAAGTTATTATACTATGGTTAATTTCTGGATCACTGCACAAAGATAGGGAAAAGCTTCCAAGACTTTTCTTGTTCCTTATCCCACCATATGATAATCCTTATTGCTGGGTCTAGTCTACATCCAAAGTCACATTTAGACACCAGACTGTATCTCAACTTTTACCTCCAGTGAAATTTTGAGAAAGCTTTTCTGAGGACAACCTTGTTTTGGATTGATTGCCTTGTTTGTGATTTATAGTAAAATAGGTTTCTTTATGGCTAAATGTTTCTTGTAACCTGGATGTTAGTATCAACATGTAAAATGTTTTGTATTTTAATGGCGTATTCCACCAAAGGATCTGAGAAATGGATAAATATGATTATCCTCTCTTTAAGAACATAAAAACTGAGGGCTTATTTACAGACAGAAGCACATTATTAAAACTGACAGTGTTAATTAAACCAGTTTAGTAAAACCATTACAAAAATCTCTTCAGAATTGTACTATAGTTTGGATAAGGCTACATTGTCATAAAAGTAACTTAAAAATAATAGATTAACACCCACATGTGGCATTATATCAGGTTGATCAAATTATTTCTAAAATGGAGATGACACCCTTTCTGGGTGTAAACAGAAATTATAAATCATGGTAGGTAGCTTCGGTGATTCGATGTAAGACCATAGAGTAGCAGATTCATATCCAAGACCTGCATCCACAAGATAATGTAGGAGAACAATAAGGATAGATGAAAATAAATATAATCATCCCAACATATTATTATAATAATCAGGTTTATTTTAGACAAAGCTTATCAAAGACTCTGATGTTTAGGTAGAAAAATCAGAGATGCAATTGTGTAAAATGGATGGGTCTATATTTGTGTAAAGAAATAACAATTTTGAATACTCTTTGAGTGATCTTCTTTAAAAAATTAAATGTTCAGAAGTTTTGGCCACTTGAAAATGTTATTTTATTTCATAGATGTATTTAGGCATTTCAGTTTCTCATCCTTGCCAAAAGGAAGGACCCTTACTATATCAAGGAAAAGTCTTGATAGTGACAACAGTTAAAATTAGGACAACTTTCCATTTTATAATGGAAGCTCTTTGCTTGGCAGCTTATTGAAGAATTTTTCAGAGTCTTCTTTTCCAGCTGAAGCTGAATAAAATTAAGTATGGATATAATAAAGAAGAGGAATTCTCACACTTGGTTGAAGAGCAGCAAATAAAAAAGTTTGTTTGTTCTCTGAAGCTGTGTAACCGAAGAGAATACAAATAGAGGGAACAAAATAGGGAAGAAATAATCAACTAGTATGTCCAGTATTTTAAACTGAGACAGTTTTGTACTTCTGTAATAATTTCAATATCAATATTTTACATGCCAGCAAATTCAGAAGCACAGATATCAGAAACAGGAGCAGTATGGGGACTTGAGAGACAATGTAAGGCATCTGAGAAGTATTGTTCAGATTTTTGCTTTATGTTTGACAACATTTAAGAGTGTGAAATCAAGAGGGTAAATCATATATTCTAACAATACTTAAGAAAAATATGGATATTTTTTAAGGGTAAATGAATGACTAACAGCATGAATCAATTCAAACAGAAGAAATGTCAACCATTTTTATGAAACTGTTTAAATTCTGTCAAAGCTTTCATGAAATACATACTGGAAAGGCATCTATCAAAGTCACAGATTTGCTAACATGTTCATGGTGTCTGAATTATGATTCAACCATTAGTTATGAAATCAACATTTTATTTCAGATCTAGAAATCATCTTTATTATGTTAATTGATTTATAATTCCATAATGCAGACTAGTAATTTGATAAAACAGCTTAAACTTTAGTCTGTGCTGAACAAACGGAGTTTTCTTGCAAAAAAGAATTCACAAGTGAAATAATTCTTTTTCCGCAAAATATGGATTGATGGAGAGAGATTAATCGATTGTTTCCCTGTACATTTAAAAATCTGTCATGTGTAAATTAAATGTAAAGTACGTACAAAATCTAAAATACTGGAAAAGTAATATCTCAGTGATCCCAAGAAGCTGGAATTTCTTTTATTAGAATTATAGTGAAAAGAGGTCACATATTTTTGTAAGAAAGTGGGGAAAAACAAAAATTTAGATGCTTTACTCATTTCTCCCAGTCCTCAATATGATTTTGGATGGGGGGAAATTTGGACAACAAAATATAAATTTGGCATGGTGAGTTTTCAAATTGTTCTCAAAATCTATCCTAGTGTGTTACAAACTATTTCATCAACAAGGTGTAACTAACAGCTCTCACAACTTCGGGAATATTCGGACTATAATAAACAGATATGAAAAATATGGTGATGAATTGCAGGTTTGAAAACATAAAGACTGTTAAAGCCCCTGTTAATTCAATGTAACATAAATAAAACTCCTTGCACAGGACAATGCTTGGAACAGTTGAAATGAAAACGGAAGCCTTAGGCCTGGAATACGCGTTGCTGTATCCTGCCAGGCTGCCAGGCCTGCATGGTGTTAGCCAGACGTATGTTTTTTCTTCTCCTGCAGATGCTCCTGTCATTCTCAGTCATAAGGAAGCTGGCTGTACTGGAATGCTAGAAAAAACAGGCTTAAAGGTGAATATGACAAGGAAGTTTAGCTTCTTTTTAAATTTGGAAATTGAAGTAGGCTGTTGCCCATTCAGATTGTTGTGCAGCTTTTTGACAAAGACTAAATATTCACGCAGAATAACAGAGAGGTGAACAGACTCTTCTCTTAGCACGGCAGTCACACATAGCATGTCTTTTGCGTGACATGGAATTACTTTACTTCTTTTTTTGAATCACTCTTCATAAAAATACTTCTAAATTAAATGTCTGTTTCAGAAGTAAAGGACTGAATCTGTTCTCTAAGAAGAAAACAAAATATAACAAGTTTTGGGTTTTGTTTTGTTTTAATTTTTGCTTTACTATTTATTTATTTTTCCATCTGTAACAGTTTAACGAATTTAATGAATTTTAAAGAATTTGACTGACTAGTTTCTGAAAATGTTTAGGTTATTGCAGGTTGAACTTAATGGCTTTATGCAGTTATGAAAAAAACCCTATTTTTGTGTGTGTCTGCACAGAATATGAAGTGACATAGAGGAAATAGCAAGGACTAGGATGGAAATAATCACATATACATGTGTGAGTTTATATAAAGAGACACTCCCCTGTCTTCGTGCACCTGTGGTTCAGACTTCAGGTGAGTGCTGAAATGCAAAAGTAGCTTAACACTTTACTTGTACAGCTTTCTTCTGTGCATAAAAGGAAGGCAAGGCAAGGTAATTATCCGATTTTCTGAATCAGCTGGGAACATGCTGATAAAAAGCAACAATATCCCTGAAAAAAGGTGCACTGTTATATCAGCAAGTAAAAAATTCACATTTTAACCTTATAAAACTTACTTTGGCTCTTGAATGGTATGGGTACTTCATAACAGAAATGGATCAGGCAGACTCCAAATACCTACATCTGAGCAGAATTGAATACCAGAAAAAGGTTGTACTAATTTGAAAGAAACGGAAGAACCATGGGAATTGAGTGAATGTGCATGATGTTTGAATCTGTTCAAAGGTAAGATTTTCGTTTGCCTTCCCTCTCTGTCTGTCCTGAATGAACAGAAGAAAACAGTCAAATTCTTTCACTGATGTCAGGAGGCAACAGTAGGGTTCTGCTTATGTAAGAGTATATATTGATATGACAATAAAATCATGCAATGATGCCGATATATTCAATAAAGAGAGCAGCTCTACCAGTCGTTAAAAACTTTCATTGCCATATCAAATGTAGAAATATCCTCAGCAGATGAAACAGGCAGATAATATATTAGAAGCTGTTAAGGACAGGCAATAGAAAGTCTTTATCTTGAATGAAACACAGGAAAACAGCTAGGATTTTGCAAAGTCCCATAGTAAACACCTTAAGCTTTACATCTTTTCAACAAGATTGTGAGACTTTGGAGTTTCTTACATCAATATGGAAAATTAGGTAGAGGTTTTTAAATCTTCTAGACATTTTTTTAAAATTACCAGGAATAGGTTTCCTTGGAAAATGAAGATAGTACCTCATTTGTACTTTTGAATATGACAGTTAAAGTGGATTTACATCAGTGTAAAAAGAATTTGACTTTTCCCTTATTCTCTGCTGTAATTACCCCATGGCACAGCACTTTATGGGAGGGCATGTTCATTATATCTGTTTATGGTCTTTCATTCATCTAAGTATTGTCTAAATTCATAACATTAAGCTCCTCTTCTATTCTGTGTAAGGGGGAAAAGTAGCTTTTAGAAAAGTACCGTCACACATTCAGCATGAAAGCAAGTTCAGAAATGGTTCAGAAGTGGCAGAAAACGTAGTCCTTGTGTGACCAGCAACTGATCTAGGATTACCTGCAACAATGAAAGAAACAACACAGAAATAAAAGGAACAAAATCCATACAGTGTTTGCCAAACTTAAATGAGCTAAGAGTTCCTCTATTATGGGAGCAGAGCGTACAGACTAATTTCTATTTGCCAGTGTATTTGGGATGGAAAAGACACACTTAAACCTCTCTACTGGAGCTGGGGCATCTGACTTGCACAAGAGGAATAGACACTGTGAGCAGCATGAGTATGATTTAACTGATTGATCATCAGTTAAGGCACTCTGAGTATGAAGAGTCCCAGATCTGCCAAGTGACTGCGGAGGTCAAATATCAGTATGAACCCTCCTTGTGTCTTAAGGAAGCAGCATTTTTTAAATTAATGTATGTGCTAAATTCTTAGTACGGAACAAAACGAAATAAGTGTCAAGGTACTTTTTTCTGTGTTTAAAAGAACTGAAAACTCCCTCCTTTTTGTTATCAGAGAAAGATAGAAAAGAAGCAGCAGACTTGCTACAACATATACACACTGGTATGGAAAAGGGATGGAATGCAGTGGCTTAAGAAAAAAAATTAGCTTTTTTTTGGGGGGGGTAAAAAATATCCCAGACAGATGCTAAAAAACCCACTCAGGAAATCACACTCCTGTGTAGATTGTAATAC
>NC_140087.1:63781792-63851792 GCF_964237585.1 Gallinula chloropus
AAAAATCTGAATAGCAGCTACAATATTCCATAGGACTAGAAATGTTGAAGGCGTTCCAAAGGACTAGAGAAAGAAAGGTATGGCATGGAAGAGAAATGACAAATGACAAATGACAACTGTACCAATTTGCTATTTGCAAAGTAACAATTCCACACTTCTGTGTAAGGCAAAAAAGAGAGAAACTGGAGAGATGGGCAGGACACAGGTAACTCATTTGGTTTTAGACTCTAAAGCAATTCAGGAATGGCTTGCTGCTTCAACGCCCAACCAAGCCATCTGTATCTAAGAGAAAATATAATTGACACAGTAGTTCCTGAGACGTTGCTACCACAGCTCAAACTACCCATTAGTCAACTTGCAATTTCCACAGTAGGACACAAGACAGAAGGCATTATGCTGAACTGCAATATTAACTTACATATTGTTAAGTCAGGAGGGAGACACAGTAGATGGCCTGGGTATATTAGTGTTGCCTCCACTGCAGCTGAACAAAGCTATCAATCCTGTTTCTTCTGTACAAATTAAATAACTTTGAAAGTATAAGTTGTTTATAGTGTATGTAAGGCTGCAGGACATCCTGTAAGATGAACATAGGAGGATACATGAAAATGCAGAAGAGGATGAAGGCATGACTAAGAAAGTGAGTGCACAAGAGTCAGGATAAATAGCATAGATTCCTGAAGATCACTGTAGAGCAAAAGGTCAGTGGAAAACCCTGGTTCAAAGGAACTGTGAGACTGATTCATCACATTGATACATGCTTATCACACGTTTATCAATTCACTGAGTTTTACCATCACACAACTGAAGTAATGCAGCAACAAACCAGGTTAAAATATTCTCTTTCCACATCTCTTCTATTGTGTTGAAAAGAAGGAAATACTACAGGGGAAATAGGAACAAACCCCAAAGAAGTGGGCAATAAATTCATAGTGACTGAGGAGACTGGATGATTGAAGAATCTGGTAATGTTATGTGGAACATTTCTTTTCTCAGTCACTGATGCAAACATGGATCAGCTAGAGAATGATAAAAACTGGTGACCATAGGAGAAATGAGTCAGTGCTGTTGGTATTCATGTTAGCAAAAATGCCATGATGATTGACAATAATTGGAACTCTTGTTAACATTATCAGCAGAGAGGGAAACCATGGTCTAAACAGACATAAAGGTTGATTGCTCCTCTCCTCTGAAAGCAGAAAAATCCTTATGAAATAATAGAACAGACTGGTGATTTGGTCTCTGTCCACCATGTGAAGAAGCTTGCTCAGTTTTAAGTGGGATCTGTTCTTTACCTTTCAGTAGCCTTATATTATTTTAAAGTTATGGATGCAAAGAGAAGTAAGGATGCCTCAGAAGTGAGTAAATCATGTACCATGAAAAAATTGCTCTCTTGCTCTTAGTCCTGAAAAAAAGATACAAAGAAAAGAAAAACTTCTATTCAGTCTTGGCTATGTTGGCTTTCATGTCTATTCCTTTAAATCTTTCAGTTTGAAAATCTGTTGTTTTTAATTTTTGAAAAGTATCAGAACTTACCATTTGATGAACAACCTGCCAGTGATAGCAGTCAAGTTTGATTATCTTCTACAGAATTTCCTGTGATGTAATACCATTGGGCAAGAAAATGACTCAAAATACAAGGGAAAGAGTAAATCAGACTTTAAATAAAATATGTCATACTGAATATCTGATAGATGGAGAAAATATATTGTAAGCTTGACTCTCACTGACATTTGACCCCTTCCTCCTACACTGACAATGAAGAAGTTCAAACATGTGGGGGTTTTTTTCTGTATGATTTTTCTCAGATGTATTGGTGTTAACAAACTTATTCCAAGCACTTGAGAAGGAGATACTACTCTTCTAGTAGATATGAACGTTTTAGACATAGGTTTTAAACTGAAGTTGAGTTTCAAGTTTAGTCCCTTTTATCCATCAAAAACACTGGCATATTTTTATTTTTGTTTATCTTGGATTTTGCTAAATTTTTGAAGAGAAAAGACAGCATTTCTTTCTTCTATAAAATATGCTCTGATGGCCTAAGTTATGACTCTGTCTGCTGTTCAAGCTAGTCTGAAATTGTACCTTGTCTATGGCCAAGTGTCTCTTCAATCCTGCTTTGTGCTGTCACAGCAGAAAAAAAGGCTGAATGCACAAGGTTTGGGTGATTTTGCTGCTGACAGCAATCTCAACAAAATCAGGCCAGCTTTCTTCCACTTCACAGCTAGGTTCACAAGTACCACTACCTGTTCTCCTGGTGGCAACAATTTACAGCTGTTTTATACCTTTACATACTTTGCAAAGAAGTATGAACTGGTGACTGTATTGCCACACCATGCCCCTAAAACCTGTCCCTGCTTTTGAAAATTGTGTAAAATTGCGTTCTAATAAAAATAATTTTGCTGGGACAAAATTAAAATCTGACATATTAAAAAGAAACACAGAGACATAGGGATCCAAAGTGCCATTGCAGTTTTGCAGAAACCTAAATCTGATTTTAGTTATATCAGAACAAAATAGGAGAAATCCATGCAAGCCAGAGGATACATTATGAAACTAAGAATTAAGCACCATGAAGGCCAAATTCAGCCTGTCTAGGCAGCTGTTTGCAGGAGTACTTAAAAAATGCAACCTAAAACATAATATAACAACAACAACAACAACAACAACAACAACAACAACAACAACAATAATAATAATAATAATAATAATAACAATAATAAAAAATGAAAAGCTAACAAATTCTATCTAAACCAGAGAAAATTATAAAGGGGAAAAAATTAGGTCACACATTTGAAGTGTGTGGTCTTGGGGTGGGTTTTTTAATAATAAAACTATCATTAAAATGGAAGAAGGCCAAGCTAAGGGCATCCAGAATGATACAAGGACTCAAGGGTCTTATATATTCCAAAAGGTTAGAAAAAGTAGGTCTGTATTGTTTGGAAAAGAGGATCTTATGAGGGACTTCAATGAGATACATGAAACTCTAAAGGGACCGAGGAGGAGAGATGCACAGCAATGCTATTTGAGCTAGTGTCAAATGCAAGCTCAAGGGGACAAAAAATTATGCCAGAGAAAAGCCTGACAATGAAACTCTCCAGGCAGAAATACATTATATTATGAGCAAAATACTGAAGATTGCAATGACTGCAAATAATTTAAATACTTAAAAACAAAACAAGCAAACAAAACATGCAAACCAAACAACTCGGGAAAAGTGAAGTTGGTTGAAATAAATATTTCTGAAAATGACGACTTTAATCAAACCTTGAGTCGTGATCTTCCTTCAGCTTCATAGGAAGGTGTGATGGAGAATTAAGTTTTTCTGTCTTAATTTAATGACAAATTAGCAGTGGACAGTAGAAAGTCCTTTGAACTCAGATGCTCGACATCCCTCAAGATCATTTCACCCCCACCATGCTCCATCAAGTAATCAAGTCAAAATGCAGTACCCCAATGAAACAACAGACTAGGAGAATTAATTGCAACATCAATCCTTGGCTAGCCTTTCAGATTGTCACTGGTTTAAATCATCGTTTCATTACTCAGCTGCATGCTGCCTCACAGCTTATCCACCCATCACCTTCCCACTCCGGCAGCAGCTGGGTCACTGGACACTCAGTGGGCACATTTCTTCTCTTCCCCTCTTTCTCTCCCAAAGGGAAATAGGCTGCAGTCACACAGCAGCACCTGTCTCCAGGACCTTCTGTCCAAATGTACAATGTGACACTGGTACCCTCTGGCAGTTGAATTAATAGCTGTGAGCAACCATCATGCAAGTCGACCAGGAACCTGAGCAGGTAGGAGATGAGGAAAGCCACATAACAAACATCAAACACCAAAAAAACTCTTGGGCAAAAATTGTGTTGAAATGAACTTAGTGGTGAAAGAGACATAAATACCTGGGGGGGCAAAAGTCCTCAAAGGGTCTCACATATCCCCACATGGAGCCATTCTGAGCATACAATTACTTTTAATATTTCCTGCAGTGAAACCATCAGGAAACTGTGTTAATAAAATCATTAGTGTTTATAAAAAGAAGTTTAATCAAACTGGAGTATAATACTTATAATTCAATCAAGTGGCATCCCTACAGGTTTGAGTGGGGGTTGACAGGGACCCTAATTTCTGTGCGAAACCTTACACCATCCGGGTATCTGAACTCAGACTTCAGAGCGATGACTTTCTGCGGAACTGTAGATGCCTAATACCTTAAGGTGATATTGTTATGGACATTAGCACAAAGTTTGTAACGCTGTAAATATGCCTTCAAATACCTGTTTTTCCTTACCTAAAACTAACATTCCATGCAAGAACAAAAAAAAGGTATTTATCTGTATTCCTGGTATCAAAATTAATTGTTATGATCCACCTTCCTATTCCAAATGTGCCTTGACTCCAAGAAAATTATCCCATTTGGGAGCTAGAAATTTGAGATTTCACATATATAAGTGATAAGAAAAGGCAACAGATAACAGAGGCAAACATTCATTGCCAGATTTCCAACAGAAAGGCAGTAACTCACAATGTAGTGCAAGAGGATATTTTACATCCAATTAGTCAGGGAAGCCAAGCTGAAGGGGTTAAAATTTGCCGCCGATCCCAAGTAAGTGATTTTCTTAACCCCCTAAGGGTTCAAACTGCACCGGGAGGAAAAAGCAATTATGCAATGAATAGGAGAAGGGAAAATATGTCTCAAACTGGTTTGCTGGCAACAAGATACAGATTCCTGGGTAGTCTGCAGGGAACAGCCAAACTCCCCAGGTTATTCTTTGACCACACCCGAAATAAAAACTAAAGGATATTTTGGGGAATAGGAAAACACAACAGCTCAGATAATGTCCCAGGCAGTATATTCATTACAGGCTCATCAGAGTCGATGCCTGCAGTAGGAAGATTAAATACCCATTTACCAGCATCAGAGGAGAGTTTGGGTTTATAATGTATTGTCCCCTATTCCCCGCGAGGCTGCTTTGTTTGATAAAATGCTGAGTGTGGTGTAAAAATATCCCTCTCTCTGTAATTTGCACTCCTCTCCATTTAAAGCTATTCTTGCTGCAAACGAGAATTGAAAGCTGCTAAAATTAAGTGGTGTCAGTTCTCAATGACACTTTAATGATAGAGCGCTCAGCAAATGAGATGAGAATGAATTCCAGCTCCTCTGCTAAAGATAGTAACCAGCACTAAACAGTATAATGCTCCAACTGGGCTACACTTCACCTGCTTCATTCATATTTAGTAGAACTGAGATAGGGAAACTATAATTAAAATGGTCATAAAATGAAAAATGCTAATTTCTAATAGAGATGGCAGGAAACAACTGAAGCTTGTGAAGTCAAAGCACAGCCCTTCTTTGTCACATCCGTACTGCCACAGAGGCCATTTCTGGCTGACCACAGGGCTGATGGTGGGGCTACATGACGTTTTCCTCGTGGCAGAAACTGTCACTCCCAGCCAGTTTGGTATAAACCTACTTAACTGACACAGCCATGGGAAAAATGAAGATTAGGAAATCCTGTATGGTTTTGCACTAAGTGAAACTACTGCCTCCGAAAAAGCATTGAAGGAAAGAAAGGGAAAAAAAAAACCCACAAAACCAATCCAACATGTAAGTATGTTCTTCCTTTCAGTATTATATTATTTGGACCTTCAAGGACGTCCACCCAGCCTTCTGCGTGGATTGTGCCTGTAGCTTTGCTACCGCTAACAAATGACAGCTTCAAAGTGTGTCAACCGGGTGCTGTCACCTGCGTGCCCCACTTGTGCCACTTCAGTGATGCAAAGGTGTTTTATGATGGGACAATTATTCACTGAAAAAAAATTTTTTTGCTCATGAGCATGGCATAACAATGGGAGGTTGCACTATGCAGGGTGAAATGCGAGCCCTAAATTCTGGCAGAACCACATGACAGAACCACAACTGCCTTTTCTTCTGCCCCATATGGTGTGGGCTCACAGCCTGCATTTACAGCATACGTCTTTTTACAAACTCTCATGGAAGAGGACAAGATTGCCACCAACCCTTGAAAAAAAAATCATTATTTTTGTATAACGCTATGCCATTCAGTTAAATGGCCAAGTCTGTCAAACTTATAAATGAAAGGTAAATATTAGGGCATGTTAAGTATAAAAAACGATCATTATGGAATGTGAAGTATTTTTTACTGTGGGAAATCTTCAGTGGACTTACAATTATGAAAGTCTTCTTATAATGACTTAAGGCTTCAAAATTCACTGCAAGTACTTGCAGAATATTCCATATGACTAAAATGGATATGGGGTCATTTGCTGTGACTAGCAATAAAATCTTTATACCTCATTATAACATCAGGTTTTCTTTACAAATACAATGGATAAGTGATCCAGCAAATACTTTATGAAGTTTTAAAATAAAGTTTCAGCTCTATTTTCCCACCCTTATCTGGATGAATCCAGACTGTAATTGCACCCCGACTCTTTACCTAAGTGTACTTCTTTCAATGTCTTCTAACAAATAATGTGCTAAGGGGCATTTCTCATTTCTCAATTTTCTATGGCAAAAAACCCCCAACATTTTGCATTTGCACATCATGTAACATGTCCAAAGCTGTGTAAATGTCCAGGAGTTGTAAAACCGGTGGCCTAATGTGCTGAGTGCAGGTGAAATGGTCATGAGTGAATGAGAACAGTAATTCCTCATGTATCTCTGCATTTCTTCCCATACAAGGATCCCACCCTGACGGCACAAGTAATAAATTGATGGTAAATGTCAAGAGCTTCTTAAAACGAGCTGTCTTGAATACTGGTGCCACTATTTGCAGATCTGATACATAGACTATGTGGTTCTTTCACAATGAATTTGTGGGTCTTCTATTATGTACATATCTCAAAACATATATATTCTTTCTGCAAAGATTGTGTGACTTTGGTCGTTTCAGACCTCATTCAGGACCAAACAGTTCACAAGCCTCCTTTCCTGCCTCCTTCCCTTGCCAGCTCAGCTCTGTTTCAGGGGAGCAGGTTTTTATGTTACAAACAAAGGAGACATGAGAAAGTTTCAACTGTTAAGTGATCGTTACTTTCCTGTGTCTTGGTCTGGCACAGTTATGGTGGGGTAAACTAAAGCTACCAAAAGGACTTTGGTTCAATTGCTACTTCTGTTGTCAAATTAACAGGAAAAATAAAAAATAATAGTACCCCACAGGTGATGATTATACATCCATTTCTGCTCTTCATGGCTCAAAATGACTTATAAACATTGAGTGTGGGATAATAGCTGCAGATTAGCAAGAAATCCCAGCTAAATTTACATTGAATTTTAATGAAGATAAGCGTATGTAGAGCAGGTTATGGTGTTGAGACATTTTGTTCCTGCTGTTTGGGTAGCCAGGACTGGAGGAAGAAAAGGGATCACATATATCCTGACACCATCGAGTTAAGCTTGTTTGGCTTATTTCAGCCCCAGGTCAGTCCTCTCAGTTGTGCCCTTCACCCACTAGCATCTCAAGTAAGGGAGTTTGGTATGGGCTGATTGAGAAATGCTGTAATTACTTTCCTTCCACCGAGCATCCCAGCATGGGTAGATCTGTGAGGGACATGAGAAGGAAAAGGGACTTTGTAATCTGCTTATGATCCTCTGAAATATCCTTCTTCCAAGGGGATCTGTGCATGCTGGTGGGAAATGGGTACATCCTTGAGACCATATCTTCCTCGCACTCAGTTCGTGCTTCTTTTGACTCCCAGCCAGCCCAACATCTTGACATTAATTTCCTGTCGTGTACATGTACAGAAATGAAACAGATTCACTTAAAAATCCTGTGAGGTACTGAGCATCACTTATGAGATGCCAACATCTCTCCTCTCCCATGAGTTGGAAGCACCTTACATATTCAGTCTCTTAGAAAGGCATTAGGGAAACAAAACAAACAAGCAAACAACAAACAAAAGAAAAAAGAGAAGGAAAAATCCCCACCTCCCTATCAAAGCAGTTTTACGGAGCTTTGGAAAGAGCAAGACAAAATAAATATTGAGTGAGAAGGAAAAAAGCCAGTATTGCATCAAATACTTGCCCCAGGTCCTACAACAGCAAAAATGAGGTGACATGCAGCCATACATGAGTGGACAACATGTCAGCTGCACGGAGGGTCTCTTCATCGTCACACATGTCCCCTAACTGGCAGTTTTCCCCCTCAGACGCAATGTTAAGAGACACAGGAAGAATGTTCTCTTTTTGAAAAGTGTCACATAAAGTAGCTTACCAGCCTGGTTGGCAGAAAATCATATTTTCTGATATCTGATGTCACATTTTATTAGATTTAGGATACTATTATCCTACTTACTTAGGGGTTTAAAAGTATCCTTTTTATAGCTAATGCCACAGGTAGAATGTTAAAGTACAGACATTTTGCAATAAAGGACTAGACTGTTCCTTATACACATCTGGTATGTTTTGCCCCAAACAATGCAATAGTTGTTCAGTATTTTTTATCTTTTTTTTCTTTTTTTTTTTTTTTGGATCTTTGCACAGTTGTCCTCAGTTCATCCACTAACCTATGAGTGAATTTGCTTACAGAAGTCTGCAGGACTCTGGAACTATAATTTGTAATTCTTTTGATATTTTTTCATGAAATATAATTATTTAATACCCATAGATAGTTTCATTTTAACTCCAGGGTTCAGAGACCGGTTGTCCTTTCAGTTCAAATAATTGCATTTGCTGTGGTGCTTGACAGCAGTATCTACCTGGTAGTAAATAAAAATCGCAGTATACACATGGTAATGCTTGGGATTATATCAGTTCTGAATTATCATTTGCATTTATGCAGAAAAGTTTTATCTTGATTTCAGTTACTAGAAGACCATTAATTAAAACCTTTTATTGAATCTGGTCTTCTTTAAAGTCTTTAAGCAAAATTTTGAGTATTGATAATTAATTTTTTGGACTGATGTCAGTTTCAAGTTTAATTTAATTAATATTATTTTCCAAATATAGTCATGCTCCTACCTAAAGCTGCAAAATCTGTGTGTATTTAAGGGTAAAGTTTGTTTCATACCATCAAGTGCATTCATGATTACCATCAAAAATTAATTACTTCTGATGTATTCTGGAGGAAAGGCATAGTTACTCCAATGACAATTGGCTTATTTACATACCCACCAATTAAAATATAAATGTACCTTTTCTGTACCAATGTTACACTGTTTAGTGATTCAACCATAGCTTTTATCCCTAATCAGTCTCTACACCCTTAGTTACTTATCGGGGCATAATTTAGTCATAGCCAAGTGTCACTGACAGGTATCCAGCTGAACAGCAGGTTGCACAGGATGAAGCAATAAGAGAAATCCTCAAAATTGTGTGGCATTCTTGATTTGTTCATACAGCCTTGCTTCAGTTGTAACTGTTGTGAGAATGGGGAGAAAGAAAAAAGAACGCTGATCAAATATTAATATTTACTAAAATGCAACAGCATGAGTTTGGCAGGGGTTCTTTAGTGCTATTTACATATCAAAGGGAAGCAGGAACTCAGAAATAGGATTCAATTTCTGATAAAGGTGAGATACATTTTATAGTGTACACTATTAGCTGCTGCAGGCTTTAACATAAAAAAATCCAGAAGATAGCATGGTGCTTTATAAGGAGAAAGAGCCGGATACTAGTACACTCTGTCTTTAATATTTTATAGAATTTTCTCCAAACAGCTAGGAAAAAAACCTCATTCCTTAGATTTAAAACATCTAGGTCAAGAATTGCATGTATGAAATAAGTGACCTTCAAAGAAAAATTGAGTATGACAAAAAGGGCTCTGCAGCTGAATAAGGAATGCCCTTCTCACCACCATACTAAACCAACAAGCATGTGTGTTTTTGGAGCTGCCAGCCTGGACCAGCCTTGGCCTGATGGCTTACTTTTGTTGGACAGATCTCCAAAAAACCCACCAAGCTGCTCGTCAAAGCAGAAGCACTTTTATGAGCAATTTCCAAACAGGCTTTTTTTAAATGCCATTTATAATCCTTTAGAATAAAAAACATAGATGGACAAAATCAACATAAAGACTGCTAAACAAAACCTTTATCCCTTAAGAATCCCTCTTCCCTTACATAGAGAGTAAGAATTCCCAGACTTTATTTCAACTTTTCCTACTTTCTTTTAAAGTTTACCAATCCTTGGGGTAAGTCAATTAAAAGACAATCTTGTCATCTGCACTAACAATACATTTTTTTCTCTCTTAAGAGTGATGTGTCAATCCAATACAACTATGCTGATACTTGTCAGGCATCATTACAAGGATATTTCCAATTGTTTTAAAATAAAATAATTTTCTTTATTTTTTAAAAAGCACTGGTTTACCTAAACACAGTCAGAGACTTTGCTTCTTTCAATTTTTTAAAATCTCTGGATTTCAAGTTTTTCCACTTTTACTGAGTCCTTTTCACTTTTCCATAAATTATTTCTCCAAATCATTCTATCTTTTATATTAAAAAAAAAGTAAAAAAAAAAATAAAGGTAACTAGCTTCATATTTAGATCTATAACTGACCTTTAGGATCGGTCTCATTACTGTACATTTTAGTAGACATAATTGTGTTGAAATATAAATTAATTTGGTGATGGTGTCCCCTGCATTGCCAGAATTATTTTAAGAAGATGAATGTAACCTTCAGCTGTGTTCTTTAGAGGTTTTATTCCAGAACATTTCACTTGGATTTGAGATTGAAAGCTTACCAATATTTGAAGAATGCCATTGAGCACTAGGCTGTATTTGTTTGTCTGCTGAACTCATTCAATTAGGGAAATAATCCATTATGGAAAATCTTGATTAAAAGTTGGCTTATTCTCCCATTTGATTAAAATTCAGCATTACACCGAATCAATTGTTCAGTACTTCTGTGAAACCTGCATGAACTGCAGGCAGAAGACTAATTGTTCTGTTGCTCTTGCATCTTACTCACCTTTTCTGTCCTCTGATTCAAAAATCTACTGGAGAACTATAAACATGTTCTAATATTGTGGTTTCACCTGGTGCTTGACCCTATTCCATAGCAGATTGACACCATGAGAGCCTGAGGGGATCTGGTGGTGGAGAGGATTTTTTTGGCCAGAGGCTTTAGCTCCACAGCCCTTACCCTGTCCCAGGATGGAGACTGTGACATTGCCTATTTTTGCCATCAACTTCATAGGTTTCTTAGCTTTCTGAACCCTGAATAAAATCTTTGGGATTTAGTCCTTTGAATATTTCCACAATGACATCGGCAAACAAGGCTAATCTTGCCTGCCAACAAAATGTTTTTATAACTCCATACTAAATCCCTAATTAAAATCACCACCTAGAAAACTCTGCAACAAACAAAGCTTTTGAGTTTTGGCTGCATCCTGACAGCTGTGTGACTGGAGAGGACAGCTTCTTTATCCCAAAACTTAGCCTCAAAGTCATCTGTATCCTCCTTGTCTGTGTTTAGCTCTGGAAGATCTAACTCCATGCAGCTGTTCAGACTGCTGAACAATTTCAGCGGGGGAAGCCCTGGCCTTGTCTTAAACTCATGGAAAAACTCTCATTGCACTTAATAAAGTCAGCCTGTGTCTTCAAACGTGGCAATACAAAGTAAATCAGGAATGAAATGCTTTCAGGTTTGCCTTCCAGCATATTTTCATTTCCTGTTTATGTGTCCTGTGGCAAAAGTGATAGCTTGCAGCAGTCTTGACTCGGGAAGATTCTCAGACATAAACAAGAATACAGCCATAGCTCCCAATCTAAACTTCATGGAGAAACTTTCCTGATTTATTCTTACAGTATGACTAAATCTTTTTACTATTTTCATAAATAAAATTTTTGCCAATTTTCCCTGGTTTTCACCCAGGATGGCTTTTGCTAAATGCAGTTGAACTCTAATATTGAACTTCCAACACTAAAACTTTAGCACTGGGGTTGATTTTTTTTTTCTTTTTTTTTTCTCCACAGTTTTCTTACATCTCAATTGCTCCTTTGGCTTCTTTCTGGGTTATTCCTGAATCTGAGATGTTATGTATTGAGAAGTTATCCTAGTGGAACATTTAAAAAGTAAAATAAGATGCTAAACTTTCAGTATATTACCAGCAAACCATGTTGTTATCTATTAAAACAGTCTTTTGTTTTTTTAGCTGATGTAGAAACAAGAGAGGATAATTGATTGTGGATCTTCAGATGCTTCAAAGTTTGAATAGCTAGTGTCATCACTGGCAAATATACATTTTAAAAGTGACTTTAGAAACTTAAATAATGAATAAAACCCAAAACCAAACAACCAAAACACCAGTTTAGGAAATATTCACATATTGGGTACAGATATCTTGAGTTTAATGTTATTTCTACTTAGCATTATTAACTGGAACCAAATATTTGTGAAATTTAGGGAAACTATTTTATTACCTCAGACTGAGAGGTGAGAGTGAAATTAATGTGCACAAATAAGGTAGGCGGGTGAAGCTGAGCACGGTGGAAATAGTAGAGTTACTAAAATAACTTTGAGGTCAGTATTTGTGATGAAAATAGATAAGATTTATGGCAAATTAATTCAATCAATCTGAAGTGGGTCAGAAGTATTTCACTGTAATGCAGTGTTATGAAATCTATAGACATTGTGCAATTAAATGAAAAGCAAAAGCAAGCCATAGATTGTTGCCAAAGAGAATAAAAGAAAAAGCAAAAGAAAATGTCAGCTGCAGAAGATCTCATTTTGGAAACCCACAATAAGTTGATTGATAGGACTAGCATTTTTCAAGCTCTATCACAGCTGAAGTATAAAGCCGTCAGTGAACATGATAATGATGGATGCTCTAAAACATGCAAATAGCATGAAAAATCATTTCTCACATAATTTTGGAAGATGAGAGGAGTTGTGAACTGAGGGGAGAGGGGAGGGTAGGTCAAGTTTAACATTCAGCCAAGAGGAATAGGCGGCTGCCTTACTGCTGTTTGAGTTGTTAATTACTATGCAAGTGAAACAATGAGTTATGCTGGTCTTCTGCAAATTTTCCCACGGAAATTTTATTGTGACTGGTGGAGGAAGAGAGGCAGAACTGCAGCTCTGGAGCTCAACACAACAGGGTGCTCTCCCGGAACAAATCTGCGCAAAAGGCAATCTGCTCCAGGGGCCGCTGGTGATTTGGGGAATGTGTTGCTTTAAGAACATGCTGTGTATTTCAGAGGTGACATTTACAGTATACCATCAATATTGGGGGTGTTTCAGTTAATTAGCTGCTTTTATTAACACTGAAGTACAGTAAAACCCCATGTAAGTGTTAAGAATGTAAATTAGCACTATCCCCAGGCTGATCTAGCTCAAAGCAGTGAACTATCACACGCTGCCCCCATATTTATGGTGCTTTTTATTTTCTAGGCTGAGCTAAGTTTGCTCATATTTCCAGATGATTTTGTTGTGTGAATGCATCGGCTTGCATGTGTCAAAGTTCACAAGAAGCAACAAAGCTGTGTGTGGAATCTTTACGTTGCTGGATTTTATTTTCATTAGTTATGCAGTTTTCAGGAAGATTATATTCTTAGCTGACTTCCGAGGAAAAAAAAACACAACCCATGCATTATTGCTCGTTTTCTTGTTCTTTTTAAAGAATAGTTACAATGACACACCATATAGCATCTAAACTGAGGAAAACCAGCACCATATAAAATAAAGCATTCTTTTTGAAAAGAAATGTCTTGCCTGGGTTCCATGAAATGATAAAGACCACACAGCTCACATCCCTTTATATTCAAAACTCCTTATTCCTCAGTACTTATTCCCCATTAACTTCTGACTATGCCTTATTTTCAAAACTCTGACTCACTCAGCACAGGCCTAAGTATTGGATCTTGTTTCTACTCAATCTTTCTGTTTACCTCATCCCACCAGAAATGTCAGCTTAGTATGAGCCCATAAGTCTGCCTTCACATTTGCCTTTGATTATAGATGTTTTTCTTAATACTGAGGTTTCCTGGTAACAACTTCTAATCATTCTAGTCCCTCCTAAACAGACCATGCGACATCAGGATTTTACACACCTGTATCCTTCCAATCCTTCCCAAATTTGAAAATAAGGAGACTGAAAAAATCCACTATAAAATACAATTCTCAATCTTTCACAATACATTTTATCTTCAGTCTTATCTGAATCTGTATGTTAGACTGCAAGCTCTTGGTGGCAAAGCCCACCTCTATTCCTGCTGTGCATACTGCTGAACACACTGTCACACTCCACAAATTACAAATAATGAGCAATGACGATGGGCCTTATTTTCTACTGCCTTCCATCTTATTGCTATTTACCTCCACACAAAACAAGTGTCAAAGAGGTGACATTAGCAAGCCCTGTGGGTCCTGAGCATCTTGGCAAGTTTTAAGTTGAACCCTCATTCACAAAAGAGGACATAATAACTGGACACATCAGAAAATTTTACCTAAACATTTTGCTAAGTTGTAAATTGCATTTTTCATCGAATTCTGAGTCAACCCATTTCATACTTTATTTTGTTAAATACTGGTACTGTTTCCCTATAAACACGCTCTGGTCTTGCTGTTTTGAGCAGCCTTGTAGCCGGTAAGTCAAGAAAATGAGGTTTTAAATGAATCTTGTTCTGACTTTTTTCCCCCGGTTGGATTTCATCTTTGTTTCAGACCTGGAGCAATAGTTGATATTCACGTCCAGATATTAGTAACGCTTAATATTGGTTATTCAGCAGGATTGTGCTCTTTTTGGGCTTGTTCAAGTTCACACTTAAAATGAGTAATAACTCACTGTAGCTGCTGGTGAGTTCACATCTCTCTTCATGTTGCTGTTTTACATCTACTGGTAAGATTAAGAGCACCTGAAGGTAGGTGGGGAGAAGCAGAAAATTAACACAAGTTCTGAAAATCAATGTATCTCTATACAGATCATGACCCAGTGGTGCCGTACTGGATTCAGACCAGCTCAAATAATTAATACCTTTGTACACAGGATGGATTAAAAAGACTTTTCAGTCTGCTGCAATTAAAATGCATGTAACAAAAGTGACTGTGTATCTGTGAGAGGCTTAAGTGAGGTAACTCCCCAGAAAGCAGCTGCAATAACTGCCCAGTATCTAAATTACCAGGTGGAGTTTACAAAGCAGAGATGAGAAGCACTATGGCCAAGTAGAAAAAAAATCCCGCTGATCTAAAATGTGGCCCACAGCCAACTTTTCCCAATAATGGTAGGTGACAGGCCAGAGCTGATCCAATGTGCATTTTAATTGGTGGCAAACTCAAGTAACAAGCCATTGCTGTTCATCTGTCAAAGAAGAAAAAAAAACCCAAACCCAAACCAAACTTACAACATGTAGCATTATGTTTATTTTGTTATTACCGATGTTTCTATGTAAATTAATTGAAGGTCTCTGACATGTAACAGGAACAGAAAGAGGATTTTTTCCCCCACTAATTTACTAATACATACATCTTCAGAAGGGAAACAAATGGGAAAATATAACATCTCTGTGGTCTGATGGAGTGAAGACGACCCTGAGTTGTACTTAAAGCAGCTTGATAAATTGATCATTAGCAGGTCACGCAGGTAAAAGTTCTCAGAGGAAAAATGGCAACTATGCATAGTGATGCTTTTCCTTTACTTAAATACTGTGTGTGTGGGAAAAAGTGGAATAGCCTAATGCAGTATTTTCAGAGCAAAAGCATGCCTCTGGCTTGAGAATGCTTCCTTCTCGTTTTAAACAGCTTCTCTGGACATTAAGTGTTCTCTTGCAGGTTTTACTTTAACACATGAAAAAATGAGCACTAAAACTCCTACCAGGTCCTGGGTTAGCAAACACCCTTCATTAACATACATAGTACCTTCTCCCTCTTTGGGTTTTTTTGTTGTTTGTTTCTTTTATTTTCTTTTTAGCCTCTATATTAGCAAAAAAAAGTGATTGGTCTGAAGGGACTGCAAAGAGGATTGCATTGTTTAAGGGCAGGCTTTTCAAAGCAAAAGGACTCTAACCAATTTCTTACGATGGAGAGGTGGGTACAGTTTCATGCGTTGCAGAGTACTCACGTGCTGCTCAGGAGAGCACAGATTGCATTCCATCAAAGGCAATTTTTCAGAGGTTGTCCCTCCTTTTGCTTTCCACGAAAATGAATCCATACCATTTACATGGAGTGCTTAACCTTCAGACTGTCCTTACTACAGCAACACTACTCCTATTGCAGATACATGTTTACTTAGACAAATCTAATTTACCCTTTGTTAATGTGTGCTGTCTTTACTTGCTATATTACATTAAAGTAGAAATAGAGTTACAAAAAAATTATCTTGCTTAAAATCATTCATAAGCTTTCATCAAGGGAATAAATTTACCAATTTCCCTCTTAGTTTATAACCATCCACTGTACTAACTTGACCTTTACCTAAACAGGGCTATAATTGCAGTTAAGATTATATAATTTACAATAACAACAAAAAATTACTTTTGAGGAACTGCTACTGGGCATGAATGTCTCACAGCCATTAAATGCATCATTCATCTTGAGAAGAAAATTATTCTTATCCACGTCGACATTTTTAACATAAACTGTAGTACTCTCTGTTGGCACTTTTTACGTACCCATTAATCTCAATAGTAAAGCATAAGTCTCACCCACCTATTCTCTGAAGTTTGGATGTCACTACTGTGTACAATAAAAATTGTATATTCATGAACTCCATTTGTTTTATGTCCTTCTCTCTGTCAAAGTCTCCCAAGCAGCATATGCTTTGCTCTGTGGAGAATAAAATCAAATTTGTCTGTCTTGTCATATTGTCATCAAAGTGATACTATCACAATTAGATTAACATTTTGTGAAGGAGCTGAAGGGAAGGAAAGAAAATAGAAACACATTACAGAGAGTCCCAGTTAACCCTTTCTCCAGCACAAACCCCCCTCTCAGTGGCACCCAGTGGTAAAGCAAGCAATCGGGATCCAAAAGTGATACCATCCTGATACTGTGGTCCTCCTCGGAGTTGCTGAGGTTACTTATAAGCCCAGCATTTTTATCTGGAAGGCTGTCATTACTAGTGAGAACAATAGTTGGGAGCAGAGCACTTCCCAAGCTATTTTAACAAACCAGTGATGAGTGAGCATGCAGCCACCCAGAGCAAGACCTGATCTGGCCAGCCGCTGGGACCATGCCAGGGCCCGTGCTCCAGCATGACACACCAAACCATAACAGGATGCTGCGGGGTTAGTGGAGCACTGTGGGTATGTCTGTCGGCCAGAAAATTAAGAGTTTGGGAGCAGAGCAAAAATAACAACTGGTTCCTTTTTTTTTTTTTCCCAGGTTTTGCTTCTGTTCTACTTTCACATTCATTCATTTGCAAAACAAAACGAACCCAATTTAGCGATTTGGTCAGATAAAGGGGCAAAACCCAGCCTATTGTATGCAGATGAAGAAAAAATGTCTCTAAAATAACTTACACTGGGCAGAGTTTCATTTCCCCACCTCCTTCCAGTGTATAAACAATGTCCATGCAATAAATTATGCTTGCGCAGGACAAAGATATGTATCTGTACAACTTATCTTCTTATTATAATTGCATCATCTGCACATTGATTTCCTTCCCTGGGGATTAATTCTAACATGAGCAGTCTCTGATACTTATTCTTCAAGACAGGCCTGCCAAGGATGTATTTTTTCTTCTTTCTCTTGTGTTAGAAGTTACCCACCAAACTGATAAATTCAACTGCCAGGCACACACATCAAGGCACACCTACTCTATCTTAGAATTTCTATGAAAGTTAGTAGTTCAGTTTGGGACTACTTCTTCAATACATTTTCTATAGATTCAGATGGTGTATTTACCATAATTTGCATTGCACAATACTTTAAAAAATGAACAAAATAATTTTTAAAAAAGGACCAAAACTAACTCTTATGCCTCCATGCGGAGAATGATGGTATTTCCCAAGGACAGAAATCAGTGTTACACACATCTCTGGGAAACAGATTCTATTCTCTCTAGTTGAATACCTTCCTTTTCCTAACGCTGTACTGTTCTCATGTGCAAGGCTTTAAGCACATCATCCCTTTTATGTAAGAGAAAAATAGAAAAAACCCTAGTACTAAATCTTAAGTTCCACGAGGCTTGCACAGATTAGCCAAATGATATGGGAGAAAACTGTACATGCAAATAGAGAGAGAGAGAAAATATCTTTTTCCTAAAATTTTTAAAATGTTGTTTGTTTAAAGAGGGGGTCATAGGACAGAACGCTGCAGACAGATGTTTCAGAAAGAGAGGGGGATGTGCACAAAGGGGGTGATAGAGTAATGAATAGCAGTGCAAGAAGAGGAATGGGGAAGGCACAGGCAGAACAGTATTCTGAACAGAACAGCATTCACACAAAAAATTGGTAAGGTCAAAGAGGAGGAGAAGAAACTTCAACTTTGAGATTTTGCCAAGTGGCAGCTTTTGGTAATCAAGGCAGTTCTAGCAGAGAATAAAAATGAAAGCCAGCTGGAAGAGATTCAGAAGAGTTGGAGTAACTTAAGGTAATGGTGACAGACTGCCTGTCAACTTAATTTGGAAGTAAAGGCAATGTGGGAAGGCAAGCAGGAAAGGGGGGATGAGTTTGAGAGATGCCTCTTCCACCGCATTGGCACAGGAAGAAGCTAGAAGACAGTGACAGGTATGGGAAGAATATTAGAGGAAGGCCAGAGCTGGCAGAACTTTTGTGTCTGTCTTGTGTAAAAATTGTCCCTTCTCTCAAGACCTGGTCATTTCACTGATAGAAAGGAAAATGAGACTTTAAAATCCCTTCTATGACAACTGCAGTATGGTCTGGCCATAGAGTGGTGCTCACCCCTCCTGAATACAGAAAGAATCTTCTGCTACCGTTTCAGACACAAGAACTATGGGCTGATCTCATGAGTGCCCTCAACTCTCACTGAAGTCAATAGGAGTTAAGGGCATTCAGCACTTTCCAGGGTCAGGCCATGTATCACTTAAAAATAACTCACCAACATTAAACATCATTAAAGAAACTAATGCTCATTAACTAGCAATAGACCACTGGGAAAGGATCAATAGTTGTCTCCGAAATCATCTTACCTATTACGGCATATGCATACTCTACTTAATGACAGTGAAGAATAGTGACACTGAATGATAGGTCACTGATGACAGTGAAAGGGAAAGACTGCTTCTTAATTAATCAGGACAGTATTAGCAAAGAATTCCACTTAACAGAGATACATTTGGGGGCCTAACCAGGTGATTAGGAGGAGTGATGTTCTGACCCTTGATGAAACAAAGTGGGGAGTTAAGAAGAAATACAATGAATGCCCTTTTTATTCTTCTGTTTTTCTTCAGAACAGAGTGCTTTATTTCATCTCACATTTTCCATAGCTTTGCTTTTCTTTAATTTTCTCGTAATTGGAGAAAATTCATAACTGGGCAGGCTGATCCTGAGCCCACCAATGGCAGGGAATGTGTGGTGTGGCACTGAAATGCTGCTCTGCCTGAACTGAATGGCTCTTGTTCTACAGTCCTTGTTTAAGAAAAGCTTTTACCATATCTAACTACAGTTGCAGTTTGCCTTGATCTGGCTTTGAGGCCATTAGTTGGCAGAGTGTGAGCAGTCAAGGCTTGCATGCAGAATTGCGCTCAAATTATGAGTATGGTTTCCTTTTCTTGATCTGGCTGTGGATACCCTTTCCCACAGGATCTACATATGTGAAATCACAGAGACCCCCAAGTGCAGAACACTTTCTGCAGCCTCCAAGAGATCATCTTATGGGAATTTTAAGGAGAAAAAAAAAAAAAGTAGCACTGTCTTATCTGCATTCCCCCAGTACATAATGACCCTCCCTATCTGACTGAATTTATTGTAATCCCTATAAACCTAAACCTCAAAGAATTCCAATGCCTTACGCATCTCTCCTAATTTATGAGTTGGTAATGTGCCATCTGGTGGTTTCACTGCCACTGGGAAGCACGTTCAGCCCACAGTGGAAGCAAGTCAGGCCAAAAGGAGAAAGAAAAGAAAATGCAGGGGAAGGAGAAGATCTGGCTTTAAGGAACAAGTGTCATGAACTCACAAAGATAAAAACTGCATTTAAAAAAAAATCAGTTTTAACTTGCATGATCGGCACATACGCAGCAGATAACCCAAGGTCTCAACCTAAGGACATTAGCAGCATTACAGGGCAATCCTTACACAAGGACAAAATGTTCTTGAGCAATTTCTGCAATATATTAGACACAAACAGGTTTTTCTTCAAAACTGAAGTCATGTCAGGCTTCTTGCTTCACCTCTTTTAATTTTCCCTGAACAAACATTTATTGTGGTGGTTTCAAGTAAATTTCCAGTTCACATACTTTTCCTGTGAAACAGCAAAGGGCTTATTGGGAGGGAGCTTTTAGGCTGATTGGCTGATCTACACCCAGGTCATCAGAGGTCTGAGACCCATTTTACTTATTGAAAAAATATGCCTGGCTCTGATTTTATTCCCTTTATTAAGCTACTTAAACAAAAATAACATTAAACACTCTATGTCACCAAAGTCATAATTACTAACCTATGAAGAGAACAATTCAGCTGTCAGGCTGGATCAAATCAACAAGTTAGACACAGTACTGAGAAGCATATTAGATCACAAAGTATGTTAAATCATCCTATTAATACAAAAATAATCAATCCTAATACAATTTTAAACAGATTCTCTAATACATCCTGAAGAGGACATTAAGAAAGCAGATCTTCTTTCATTACATGTACCAATTACAGAATATCTTCATGAAAGAAAATCATCATCTAACATCTGATCCCTGTCCTCAGCACCAGTTACAAAGTTTTCTTTTCAAACACTTGCTCTTCCTCTTCATGGGTGAGTGAACTCTTGTCTCCCAGGCTCTGCCTCCAGTGGAGTTACAGATCAGGATGTTAATAGCACTGCCAAGCAGAAAAGTCCCTTGTTGACCAGAAGGTAACAGAAGAAAGCTTCAGGTTGCTCACAAAAAGAAGGACCCCTTTCCCAAGATACCATTTAATCAGAACTGTCTCTCTAAAGTTTTCTTGATGAGTGCTTGATTGCTGCTCGCACCCACCTCCACACAAACAGTAGTGGAAAAGTTCACTGTGCACCACAGGGTTAAGGTTTCTCCATCAGTTTACACACAGGTTGTTTTGTGGCAGCAGCCCAATGCGTCCCTTATGGACTGTCTTCTTCCTGCTCTCTTCCAGCACTGAAACAGTGCAACTTCTTAGCCCTGCTTATTGCTGTACACAGGCAAAAGACTGGGTGTTTGCACAGCAGGATGGGCTCCCAGTCTCTGCCTCTCCATCAGTGCTGGGCACGAGACCAGTGTGACGCTGCTGGCCAGAAGAAGAGCTTGGGACAGCAGGTACGTGATCTGCCTCCTTTCCTTCCCCACTCCTCTCTTCCCCTTCCTTCTTGGGGCAACCAAAGCAGGAGCAGCTGCTTCTGCAGCTATGGACAGCTTTTGGAGGCTGGGGTGAAGGAGCAACTGAGAAGCTACGGAGGAAACCATCCTGGGCAGCTGGTCTGCTGGTGCCAAGGAAGGTGAGCCCTTGCTGCAGGAGTCTTTAGTACTCCATGTGGCCACGGATTCTTGTCCCATTAGTCTGCTGCTCTGCATAACTACCATAATGGACAACACTGAATCTGGAACTGTCTTAAAATAGGAAGTTCCAAGGGGGCTGGGAGGTCTCCTTGGAAAGAATAGTCAACAAAAAGTAAACTATTACACCAAATTGTAATCAAAAGCTATATTCACATACTTTGCAACTCTTTGCTGGGCACTACTAAGTTAAGAGCCAACAGGTCTGGAAGAGGCTGAAGACTGATGATCTGGCTTCCCCTCATGCATTTGCACTGGAGACTCTGGATAAGTAGCCTTCCCTGAGATGTCTTCTGAATGAAGACAGCAACCTGCTTGTTCTTCTCACTCTCAGAGAATGTCGTTCAGATGAGACTCAAAGTGCACTACATCCAGTCAAGTGCAGGATAGAACATATTAGTATTGGACCACTATGAGGGAGGATCATTTTAACAAGCTATTTAAAATATTTGGTATTTTAAAGATTGTGAAGTCTACAAGTCTGGTTTTTCCCCTGCCAAACACTAAAAAATAAAGAAAAATCTGATCTGAATAAAATATCATGATTGGTGTTCTATTTATTTTAATGGCTTTTGGGCAACATTATGTCACCGATCCAAAAAGCAATTACAAATAGATTTAAATATTCAGTATCTTTGACTCTCAGGAGAATTTTCTAAGCACAAATCTGTTGCATAACCCTCCCCACTTTTCTGGAAGCCAGGACACTGGACAGCTAAGACTACAAGATTTGTCAGGACAGAGAAAAATCTGTAAAGCATTGCTAGTGGAAGCGAGGATCCATGGCACCTGTGCAGCAAGAACTGGAATATTAACTTTTTAACATCAACTATTATCAGCGGCACTTTCCCCTTTGCACGAATGAACCAAAGGAACAAGGAACATGCCAAAACAAAAAAAGGCTCCTGCAAAAGAGGTAACATCGCACTTCCAAAGTTCCCACTGCCCGCATAACTTTTACCTGCCTAAGAACTGGTAACACCCGTGTGTCCAGTGAGGGAGCCATTGCAGCTGCCCTGCTGACTAAATCGCAGCATTCGGGAACAGTCTGACACACTCCCCACACTCCACTGAGGCTTAAAAAAATATAAAATAAAGAATATCACTTTCATTTATTTCTGAGGCTTCTTGATCTCAGAGAAAGCAGTTCAACACCTACAGAATACCATCCCTAAGGAGATAACTGTAGAAGCAAAGTTCAAGTATCCCAGCATTGATTGCATGTGTTTCATGCTAAGCTCCTTCCACTATAATGCACTTTCTACAACAGCTGATAGATTTTTCCAGTCTTCCTCTGGGAGTCCTAAATGCCTTTGCTAGAGAATTCTAAAAGATCTTTTTCTCTTTCCTTCACTGACAAAGCTCAATTCTTGAATGAAATGCTTGAAGATCTTTAGAAATACTTTATAATACATGTTGAGTCTCTTAAAAAGAAGGAAATTGTGCAAACAGTAGAACACAGCTGGTGGTACAAGAACATGCTAAATTGCTCTAGCAATTTGATTTTCTGACCTCATGATACCACAGGTTGTGTAAACCTGAATCAAAATTTTCTGTGTACACTCTTATCAACCACTATGTTTATTCTGATTCAGAGGCCTTCATTCCGGTAAGCATCTCTGTCCAGAAAAGTATTGACATTTGTGCTTAAATTTAAGCGTAAGTCCCATTCAGTAGGATGCAAAGGACATTTAAGCACCTGTATGCCTAAAAAGAGACTGACAGAGGGCATATCTGAGTCAGAATTTTATTAATGTTCCCTGAAGGTTATAAAAGATCAAATGGATAGATTGACTTGGCATTGTATTGCAGTGACTTTGTAGAATGTTTGGGAAAATGAAACCATTAATGAGATATCACCTGAATATTTTTTTCATTGACACTCTGGGTAATAAAATGTGAAAAGCTTTATTTCTCCAAATGAGGTCAGTGTACATGTGGATAATTGCCTGAAACAATATTATTTTTGTTTAACTTGTTTAATTGCCTAGGTAACTTGTTTGTTAAAAATCAATATGCAGTAAAAAATTAAAAAAATAAAAATAAAAAAAAATCCTGTGATTTGACTTGTAAGAAGCCCTCACTTTCATGATTAACATTGTAATCCTCTGGTGGCTGGACTTATCAAACATATAATAAGAAGCTGTTGTTCCCATACACAGTTTTCAGTTTAAACAATCTGGAATTATGCAAGAGTCATCTTTTTTAACTACTTTCTCCCCAGGAATGCAGAACAGATTCATATTCATTCCTTATATTTGTATTTATTCGTGCATTCATCCCTTCCTTTGTCATCTGTCACGGAACCAGCTGAAAAATCAAACATCTGAATCTTATTTTGATAACTATTTTGCATTATTATTTTTGAGAAAGAAGCACACAAATAGAGAAATTATAGGGGTCTAGAGAGGGTCCTGAAAATATTGAGATAAATGGACAAGTGTTTTTACGAGTATGGCGATAAAACTGGCATGTAGACACAGTTTGGTATTTTTCCCATCTTTGGTAGTAGATCCAGATTTCTGGATTTCTTCTGCTAAAAAGAGCACAGAGTCTGCACCCTAGCACATTAGCATTTGATTGTGAAGCTCTCCACTTGGAAGTCTCTACTTGATTCCCCACCGGGAAGTGTGTGTAACATCTGTGGGCAGACTTGGCCAGAGTGGCCCAACATGTTTGGCAGTAACACAGCTCCTCTTCAGCATCTCTCAGGATCAGATCCACATCCCAAGATCTGACACAACCCTGAGTATAGAGGTTGCCATATCCACATTGAAGCTCAAGCAAGCGTCCGGCTTTTCAGGAATTGCCAAGAATAGATCACTAGTTTCTCTTTTCAGACAACCCCAAATAAAGGTGTGAGATCTCTTGCTAGCATACATCTGTTTGATGAGTTTTACTGATCTTAAAGTTACTTCACCAGCTGTTGTAGTTGAGGCTCTGGCCCCTAATGCTTCAGAGTGCCGAAGCCTTAAATTCTTAGCTCTGTATCACTTCAGTAAGGCTTTCATATACTCATTTTAGTGAAATAAATGCCACTCAAAGACTGCATCACATTCCCGTTACTCTCACAATAGTGGACACGGATAGAAAACTGGACACTCCAAGATGTGGAGCAATTACATCGTGTACAATCAAACAACAAAGAAAAGGCAAAAGAAAGCAACTAAATGAACACACTATACAGCCATTCATTTTACCATGTCATTTAGCATATGGTCACTCATGTGATCAAGTCAGTAACTGGCATTTTTCCCAGTTAATTCACCTCTTTTTTTTTGTCCTCTGTCGTAGCACCAGTCTTTCAGAAAGATTCCAGGTTGCAATCCCCTGGGAGATTGAATAGTTCTTATTAAGTGTCTGGAAAAAACCTCCAGCTTATTAGTACATTGAGACTAATTATGGTGCTACCTTAATCAAATAAAGGATCACAATAAAAAAAAACCACACTTGAAATCAACTTACATATTGTTTTTGTTCTTTCTTTCTCTGTCTCTCTCTTTATATAAATTACCAATAAAGTCCTATAGCTGTAACAGCTGTCTTAATAAAATAACTTCTCAAAGAGTAAGGATTTTTTTCCTGAGGTTTGGTGGTTACAGTGATGAGAACTGACTAATGCTTTGCAGAGCTTAGCAGTGAATCATTCACTGCAAATAAAAGGCACGCAAATGTCCCTATGCATGCTTTTTTCAATTATATTTCTGAAAATATCCCCTCAATTTTGATACCTATTCAGCATATTTGAAGTCTAGACAAGTGAAATCTAGACATCCATAGTGTCCTATCATTTGTTTTACACTATTTACAAATTTAGCTGCACCTTCAAAACACAGAAGGCTAATATGCTCAGTGAAGGCTGGAATCTATGTTGGTGCAAACATGTTTACCTTTAACTGGCATCCATTGCACAAACAGATTTTTTGCGCTATAAGGATGGGTACAAAGAGATATCCAAACTGCAGAGCAGGTAGGTGAGCTGTTTCCGTGGAAAAGAAAAATGAGTATTTGCCAACCTGTGTACACCCAGGTGGCCTAAAGTCTTTGAAGTATATGAAGAACAATGCTGTTCAAACATATTTTTCTTTTCTTTTCTTTTTTTTTTTCTTCACCTCCTTTATATTGCTTCATTACCTGGTAATAAATTAGTAAAGGTAGACTTTGTTTACACACCTGAAGCCCAGGAGGATGGCAATTCCCAGAGCTGCATTATACCTGAAATGTTCAAGGACATGCAGCTGACACAGTGGGCCTCTGACTGCAAGACAGACAGCTCCAGGCCACAAAGCTGCTGTATAAAACTGTCTACATCTACCTAAATTAGAACTGACAACCAGCCCTGTTTTTATAATGCTGAGTTCTCAACTTTTGGACACCAAAACCTATGCAGAAAAGAAAACAGTGTACATTAGATTTTTAAATTTTATTTTATTTTTGGCTTTTGGGCATTGTTTCTTTTTCTGTTTCTTCCTCTCCTTTTTTTTTTTTCCCCTCCCCTTTTATTAAAATATAGCATTTGATACATCACATTTTTTTTCTCCACTTTTTTGGTAGAAAACCCCTTTAAATTGAAGCTTTAATTCTAAAAAGACCCAAACCAATTCAACTGGAAATTTATATGTCAATTCCACTTCAACATGATCCAATGTTTTCACTAAAAATAGACCTTGTTAAGGAAAGGAGTTAAATTTAAAAATAAATCTATGCATTAAATGGAAGCAGTAGGTAGAACAGCAGACTTGAAGAAAAATTCCTGGAGTTACTTTGCAGGTTTTGCTGAGGTATCACTCCTAATGAGCTGATTAATGCTTCAAAAATAGCCACTGATTTCAGGTGCCAGATTTCAATTTTCTCCAAAAAGTGAATAATTTTGAGGTTCTGACTAGCCATAACTTCCCATAAATTGAGTGTCTAGGGCATGTCAACTTGAGGACTTTAAGCCAATTGATTCTGTTTCAAACTTACGCCATGAGCTTAAGCTCTAACATCTATGTTTTAAGACAAAAATATTACATAATCATTCTCTGAGTATGTTTATTTAAAAATGACATGGAATTTGATGGGATCAACAGAGTGGACAGGAAACCCTGACCGTGTGTTTGTGAATACAAATTCCAATCCAAGAACTTCTAAAAAACAGTGTGACTTTTCCAGCTTTCTTCATAACTGTTAAATGACCTTACAGCTAATTTGGATTGTCTTGTTTTGTTTGGGTTTGTTTTGTTTTGGGGTTATTTTTCATTTTGAGGATTCAGGCATTTCTGCTTATGCAAATGTATTCTTCATTTAGTTATAATAAATAATAGAATAAAGAAACTAACATATAAACACTGATCATTGTTCCTGTAAGGTTTTGGCAGTAACAGTTCTGTCACAGCTGTTTGGTTTTCAGGTCTGCCTTATTACATCTTTGTTTTAAATATGAGCAAAATATTCTGGGTGAAATCTTGCACTACTCTTTGTTCTGCAACATATTTTGTTAGCAAGCCCGCAGTAGTATCTAAAATAGTGTAAATCATCAGTTTTTAATCTGGCAGGAAGTAGATAGTGGCCCATTAAACTTTCGTAATTAAATTTCCCCTGCACTCCCCCATAGAACCATTATCCGAGTTTTCTAATTAACACAAGAGGAGGGAGTCAATTCAGAGTGACGGGATCTATAGCCATCCCGTTTCATTTTAATGACCTTTAATAAACTTTTATTACTATTGATATTGATAATTATAATACACCCTTTCCTCTGCAATGTGATTGTCAAAAATTGAAAAATTCTCCCTCAAAGTTGGAGCATGGTGAGTGACTCTGTCCTCAAACACCCAGCCAACATCATCAGCAGGGAAAAAAAGACAAAGTGTAGCATGAATGTCGTCTCACAAATGGTCACCAGTGGGTTATGCCTTGGTCCTGGTCTGCCACAGCCCTCTGCTCTCTCAGCAGGGCCTCCCCCAAATGGGCTGTCACAAGTGCTGAATCATGAGGTGGTTTCATGACAGATAACCACAAGGAATTATGCAGAGTTCATTTAACTTATTTTACTTCCAGCCTTATGGAGGTCAGACACTGGAGAGGAGGATTAGCCGTCATGACATCTAGTCCTTCTTTAGACTTTTCATCAATGTCTGGTATACTAGCTAAACATTTTTACATGGAGCTTTTATTGGTATGTCAGCACTTTTAACCTCACCACAGCCTCAGTACATACAGCATGTCTCACACCTCAATGATCTTCCCACCAGCATTACAGTGGCATGTGTTTCAGTGCTTGAATGAGACACAAGACTGAGCACCTCAGGCTGTCCTTCTCTCTTCTGGGCATATATGGGGCATTCTGCCCTTCTGTTTACACCTTCCTTGGTTGCAACAACAGAAAGACAGATACGGGCTCTTTCTTCCCAGCTGCAGAGCAAACATCACAAAGCAGTTCTAGCTAAGGACTTTGGACAGACTCTTCGGACTCTTGTCATGCCTGGAACTATTGGTGATGGTATTTTCCTAAATCTACTGTCTGGCTTTGGGCCTAAAACTACGTGCCTGGAAAGAATCCTGGATAAGAAATTCATTTCTCCACAACATACAACTCAAGCATACATATAGCTTTAAACAGGTTAGCAGACAACACAACTGCAACTCCTCATTCAGTACAAACTACGTAGGTACCCCTTCACCCTCTGCACTTCCTATGAGGGTCTTCAGACATGTATGGGCACTCCAGTCCATGGATATTGGAGAATGTCAGCAATGGGCAAGTACAGACACTTTGATGTGTGGATGTTGGACAGCCTCACCAAAGGGTCTGGCTTCACTGTTTGCCCTTTCCAGTAGTTCACAGAGCACACTGAGAAGCCTTTCCTTCTGACAGAGCATGGATGTCTGCTCTGGAAAAGTGTTTCTCACCTAACTTAATTGACCATGGTCTCTGTCCATAAGTCAGCAGTGTAACCTTCTTAGTAGGCTTCTTGATCTTAGAGTTGAACTTTATGACATCTCAAAGAGGAATGTTTTGGAGAAGGATTCGAATTTGGATCTGAAATTTCTAAGTTCTAATTTGGGACTATATTCCATTTTTAACAGTTGTTCTTTATTGGACATCATGAGCATTAATATGATTAGTGTCAAGCAAAAGAAGTTGCTTGCATAACTAGAGGTATCAAATGCAGGAAAATAAAAGGAGTTAAAATGACAGAAAACATTTTAGAGAGACTAAGAAAATTACATACTTTTCAAATAAAAAAGGCTGAAAACTTATTTTTGAAAGTCTGATTCAGAGAGATTAAATCACAGGTGAAGCATATTACTTTAAAAAAGGATCTTTCTATAAATAGCCAACAGTCATTGCACTTAACTGCAAAAGACTTAGCAGTTAATAAAATTGTAAAACATGAAGAACGCATTTCTTGTAAGAGTATGAAAAAGAATCTTCAATTAATAGCAACAATCAGTCACACCTGGTGGAATCCTAAATTTAGATTTGGTCAAAAGCAGCCATTAAATTGAATTAGAGAGCTTATTAAAGACCTGATCTTTACTTCCGTTGTTTGAACTACTGATAATCTAATGATCAGTGTTTAAACTCAAGTTCTCCAAATGAGATCAAAAACGTGTCAATGCTTGCTTCTTTTCAGTAGCTTCAAAAATTTCATTTGATGTTTGCATCTGAACTTAGCATTTCCCTCCCCAGGACTAACTAAGCTGTTTTCTGAAATTCAGTGGTAGGTATGAAAGAGGAGAGAAATCACTTCATGGAAAAGGTATGCAATAAGATTTGGCATGTGTTGTTGAAGTGATTATGAGGTCTGTGTGAAAGCAGTAGTAGGTAAATTTTGGCTGGCACAGCATATAGATACACAAGAGAAAAACCACAGCCAACAGTGTGATCACAGGACAGGAACCAGCTGCCTGGATTTTGCCTCCTGAAAAACTAACAAGGAAAAGCATGGGGAGTCCTCCTCTGTGACTTACAGTATTCGGGATATAACAAAGCATGGTTGAATGGTCAGCAAATCTGTGAGCGAAAGTCCATAGGAAACTCATCAAAACATGTACCAAGATGTCTTTACTACCACCCATTGCAATTAATTCTGCCCTTAGCGTGGTGTGTCCATGAGTGGGGAAAGAGGTCTGCAGAAAGGCTTTTCTGAGAGCACTTCCAGAAGAAGAGAGAGGTGATAATCCTGGCAATGTTTAGGTTCAGATAGATTTTAAATCAGCAGTCTTACATTTCCTCCACAGTTTTTCTCTATTTTGCCATTCAAGAGACTTTAAATAATGTAGATGTTTTTGATAAATATATAACAATTCTAAAATGTTTCTATCGTAGAAGTTCACGAAGTGAAACAGGCTAATGACATGCTCTTTCTTGAAAACAACTTTTAAGAATTGCCAGAAGTTAAAGTTTCAGAAGTAGGATACCTGCCAAATTGGCAGATACTCACAAATGGACTTAGATATGCTTTTCTTACCTTATCTGCTGATGAATTTATGTTTTCAGTATGACGGTGCTAATTCCTCATAAAATCTGTCCATATCAACTTCTAATTTTATCATTCTTCAAAAGTAATTAAACATATTCTTCAATATCAGGCAGCTGTTTTTTCCTACATATCCTGCATCTTTGACTTTCACAGATGAATTAGAAATATGAGGAAAGGTCAACTAGGTTACAAAATTTCTTTAATATTACAAATATTAGCTATATTTTTCATCCAGTGTAGATGATCAATATGACTTTTGACCCAACAATGTATTAATTTGCATCCTTGTCTCTATTGTTCTGTTTCAGGCAGCAATGGTTCTGCAAAATGCAAAATTACACCTTGCAGAATGTTGTATTAGAAATGATTAATTAGAGGACTTTCACCTGTTCTTTCTTATATGATATGATGTAACATATGAAATATTAATTTGGGAACATTTTATTATATACATGATCAGTATACACACCTATATATTTGTACATTCACACACAATTAATGTGTTTTATATTTTTATTGCATAGAGGTTTACAGATAGTTTTGCTTGAATTACGTCTATGCATATAAATAGGTAAATATTCAAAGAGCGAAATATGGCGACAAAACAGAAGAAGTGAAAAGCAGATGAGAAGAAGAAGAAAAAATGTCTTTCCAGCATTGTAGGAGGCAGGAATGACAAAAGGAATACCTTTTACAATAGGTACAGCACTAGCATAGTCCATTCTCATACAGATAACTATCCTTAAGCAGCACCAGGAACAATGTCTCCAAGTCATTTGAAAGGACTACTAATTTCTTTTCAGACTTTTCAAAACACTGTTTAAATTCACCATGAATAGATGGACATTTTTCCTACCTCCAACAGATTACCTCTCTTCCCTGCTTCTCTGTGACTTCCCAGTTGGCTCTGGTCACTGCATTGAAGTGGTCTCATGCAATAAAATTCCAATAACAAATATCAAATTTGTTTACATATTTCTCATTTTTAACACTTACATATTTTCTATAAGTATTTAAAAATAGATGGCCATCAGATTCCTATTAATATACTGCTTGGCTTTAATCAGTATGTACAATAATTTGCTGATAAGAATTTAGGCCAAGTCAGGAAGAACACTCCAAGCAAAGAAACATCTGTGATAAAAGCATCAAGCAGCCTTTCTAACCATGTACCAAGTTCAAGGTCTCTGATAAGCCACCTGGCTATACCTCCACACTCCGATAACCCCAAGCTGGTATTACATTGTTCATCCAGGGAAGGTCTTGTTGCTGGGCACTGAGCTGATAGGCTTATGGCTCACTCTGTTACGAGACACAGAATATTTGAATATCATGTAGGCAAAACATGCACAGAAATCCATTAGGACAGGCATCTTAATAAGGAAGGCTGGTAGTAGACAATAGCTTTCTAAGTAAGAAACTCTGAGTATTTGCTTCTTTAGGGTTATCCTAAATGAACTTCATAGAAGGTTCTGTGGCAAAAGTCGGTCAAAATGCATTCCTCAAAACTCCTGTTTTCTGCCTTCAGCCAGTAAATACTGTCTGAATCCTGGATGTCAACCGTATTTTACTCCTGGTTTCTAATGTAATTTCCCATAACTTCATCTTGCTAGGAGTTTTCCGTCATAGAAACATAGTTTTTCCCCACAATGAATTATTGTGCCCTAAGAATATACTCAGCACAATATCTATATGCTCAAGCATGGCTGTCTTTCATGTTCTACAGTCTTTCTTTTGCTAATTCAGATTGGCTGGATGCAACCAATCCGTGGCCTAACCAAAATATCTATGCCTCATGACTCCTAGCCCCTCTCTGCTCAATGCCAAGACCAATTTATTTGCTCCATTTTACCTTTGAATGTCAGACATTTTCTCTCTGCTCTTAATGCTCCTCTTTCCACCTACGAACTGAGACTTCCAATAACCTTGGCAGAGGAATCAGATCCCTGCCTGGTTCCTGCCTACCACTGTGCCCCTCTGCTTCTCTCTGCTGGTGAAGATGGGCCATTGATGGGCTGATGAGTCTCCTGCCATGGGCCTGGGAGTATCCCAGCAGGGGAATATTTGGGGTCTGCCTGTCATGCACTGTTTCTCCGTGCTGTTTTGTGGCTGTGCAGTTTTTATCACATAACAGAACACATTGTCTCTTCAGCTGCTTATAAAATGTTTGTTGTGGTGTGGGGTTTTTTCTCAATGTTCGTTAAGTTTTGTTGGTCTCCCTGAAATTAGTAAACAGGAATAAGAAGGATCCCCCTTTAAGATATTTGGGTCCTGTTCTTTTGAGAAGTAAGTGTTAGCTGGGAAAATAATTCCTTTCTTTTTCCTTAACCGGCATGTTGTACCCCTTGATTATAGTCAGCTGTGAACTCACCAGTTTGCTTTCTTGTACAAATACATCATGCTTTTGCTTACCCCCCCATGCTGATTTCTCATCTGTAGGTGCTGTGCTCAAAACGCAGACTTTTCACATCAGAGCTGTGTCTTCTTCCTTTCTCTCCTGCAGTTGCTCCCTGCTCCCCAGCTCTGCCGTTCTGGTTTTGCCACCTGGGCTTGTCTCAGCCCTCCACCTCCCTTTCTCTCACGCAGCGCGGGACTTCTCTCATCCTGACTTCACTCTGCCAGGAGCCTCTTCATGTCATGGCAGCTGGCATCTATAAAAATAATCGCTCATCTACCCTGGACATCGACACTGGATGCTATTTTAATGTACTGACCTGACTTTATCAAAACACTGATGAAGCAATAACCAGCTATTTATGCAAAAATACATGCCCTGATATCAATCATCAGGAGAACCTGTATTTCTTTCAGTTATGACGCATCAAGTTTTATTTTGATTGCAAGGCCAGAAAGGCAATGCCCACTTTCATAATGACATTCAAATAAGCAACGTCCAGTATGTGCTATGATGACAATGTGGCGCAAAGTACAGAACAGGTAGGTACCAAATCTGTAAAGCTGCTTCTGAATTCTATTCCTGATTAGTGTGCTGCAATTTGTATTTGGGTTATTAATGAGTATGCAATTGTTACACATCTGGTTTTACAGACCTTTTAAATTTCACTTAAACCATGTTAAACTCTTAAAATAAATTGTGTTCTCCTAACATCATGACCTAACATCATGAATTACCAGAAATGAAAGCATCGAATGATAAATGGAACAGTCTCTTTCTATTCAGGTTATTCACCCCTACAGAGAACTTTGTGTAGAGTCAGTTTTAACTATTTTCTTGCAATCAGTCCATATTCCTTGTAAGTACGAGCTGTGGTTGAAATGGGAATTCAGAGACACTGGTACAGAGTTTTTAATATCACTATTGCATCACAAATGCCCTCCCTGGGAAATTCTGGTATATCTGCCTGAAGTGTTATTATGGCATACCAGAACATTTTGTTCACTCTGGACTATTTCTTTTCCCCAAATAGGAGAAAGGGATAGAAAAGCATTTTATAAAACTGGAATACAATACAAAAACATTAGTAGGCTTAACCAGGGCCAGGCATGGATTTGCATTTGTTTTATGTAAGAAGAATACATTTCAGCTGGTGAAATTATTCTCCTATTCTCATCTTCTTACCTTCTAAAGACTTTGTTTCAATAAAATTTAATTATTTTTCTCACTGTTATGGAAACTCCAGAATTCATGTGCCACGGGTGTCAAAGCCAGCCATGGTTAATACTTTCCCTAAAAATAACACTGAAGAGAATCTATGATTTTCAAAGTTCAGCTGGTTTTCTGTAATGAGTAAAGGACATTTTGACACTTCACAGGTTTCATGAAAGTTAAGGTATTTTAGAAAATTATTAATTAAACCTGGATTTGACAGCAGTGAAGGGAATCAATGGAGAAAGAATATGCCTCAGAGCAAAAATGCTGCAAAGACCCTAGCAAATTCCAGGCATTTCAGAACTGGGAGGAGAAGGGCAAGGAAGAGAAAAGATAGCTGGTCAAAGTTACTAACATGCTCGTTGTGATTTAGGAAAAAAGGCTGATTGACAATATGAAGCTGGCTGGCTGCTATATTCTTATGAATGCAATTAAGTCCACTTGAATCAGATTTGAGTCACATAGGTACAATTCTTGATGCCATTGATGGACCACATCCATAGATTTTACTTTTAAAACCCCGAGGCTCTAACTTGCTTTGGCTGAGAAACAATTTCCAAACCAGACGCAGTTGCCTACGAACTCTGGCGTTGAGCCATGTACCACCTTTGGGAAGGACATCTTTCACAGCCCTGCTTCTTCGTAACCTTATTGCCACTGGAAGGTAATGACAAGCACTGTGAAATGGCTGGTATAAACAGCAATATTCTTCCTCAACCAGACCATTCCATGGACTATATTAACTTTGCAGCAGAATTCCCCACTGACTTCAATGAGGATTTATCTTTAAAAAAAAATAAAGTGCTGCGGTAATATGGTCACTTGCCAACAATGAGGCTTACTTTTCTTTTTTTGTGAAGGTGTAGTAAAAAGAAACATAGAAATTCATTGTAAATATTTATTCTGGGTTCCAGTTGTTCATTATTGGCAACAATTTCCTTCATCCCCTACCATTATTACACATTATTCTTCTCTATTACTAAGGTTTCAAGCAAACAATTGTACGTATAAGATGAGATACCATGCTGAGTGTATTCTGTGCTGTGAAGGTTATATTTACGGTGAGCAGAAGATGCTATTTGAATCTGAAAATTTTCTTCATTGATTTTCATACAAAATTTCCAAGAAGAATACATTTTTCTTAAGATGTAGTAGGGCTATTTTAACAGAATTTCTGATTTGTGGTCTGCAAGCTACTAAGGTTTACAGTAGGGAGTTTGAGGTTGCAGTAATACTCTTTTGAGTACATTAAAACAAGTTTTTAGGCTGACCTTGAATAAAGATATTCACATGGCTGGGATAAAGAAGTTCCTTATTTTTGTGGGTTTTAAGGTGTATTGTCACTTTGGGATCTGGAAGCATATAGATAGACACTGATGTTATGAAAGCAGAGTTAGAAGTAACTATAGTGGAGCAATGTACATAGAACTAGGATGTGAGAAACATTAACAAAAGTTTCTTGTGTCTTTCAGTTTCTAATTAGTAACAAAGAAAAAATGCTAGTACTAATGTGTGGATAAACATAATTTATTCTTCAAATGATTTTACAGAATTATTGAATCTTTATTATTAAATGTCCTTTCAATCTTTGATATTCCTGTACCATAAGAACCACCTGTGACTTTTAGAAAGCTACAACCAATGCAGCATTGAAGCCATAACTCATCCAGGTGTTAACTACATTAAATAGCTTCACTAGTTCTGGGACTTACTCTTTACTAACTAACAGAAAAATTAGATCTACAATCACAAGTTTACTGTCAGGAAAAGGAAATTTATTCTGTAGGAAAACTAAAAGAATGAAAATAAGAAATGCATCAAAAAGAGAACCTTAGCAGACTGTGAAATTTTATGGTTTTTTCATTATGGGAAACTTCACTCATCCATATTTGTCTTTTACAAAGGATTATGAATTGAGGACTACAACTCCATAAAATTTATATTTTGTCATCTGGTTTGATTGGTGGAATTGTGTTATTGAGAAGGATTCTGAGATCACATTAGCCAGGAAAGAGTAATGCACTACACCCACTGAAGAACAATACATGTTCTTATCTACCCAGGCAGGCAATCAATTCTCTAGTGCATATATCAATAGAAGGTAGAAGTCCACTATTGGCAGATCGTGTGGGTGAGGTCTTGATACAGGCTTTACCAGAGATGATTACCACAGCTGAATTCACTGTAGGTTAAACAAATAAGACAGAAAACAAACAAGCAAACAACAAACATGGAAAAACACCCACAACTGATTAGTTCTTTATCACTGTGAATTTATTTCCATAATATGATAATAAAAAAGCTTCTCTCAAATGCACAAGTGCAAGTGGTGAAGGATCCACTTTTAAACTGTAACCTAGGGAAATATATTCTTTTAAAATATTGAATACTGTGAAATGTTCCCAAACTGCTTGTCACTTACATGAACGTCAGGACCAAAGAAAGTATTGGGACATACAGAAGAAGCTCTAATTCTGGTTCTGTTTGACCAGAAACACAGAAGAAGATTCAAGGACACTGTAATAGGACAGCTAGCAAAGAGCTAGCCTAGAAAACAGCTAGTATCTCATCATCATTCTGCCAACCTGTATTTGGAGACATACCCATGTTTTCAATAATCTAAAATTATTATAACTGGCAATTTACCTAAGATTTTGGGTAGGGATTAATAAATTAAGCAACATCCAGGGTAAAGTCTGAATGATATTACAACTTTAGAGGAAGCCAAGCTCAAAGACCTGATGTCCCTACAATCTGTGGTGATCTTCACTGATTTCCTGGGGCCAAGATCCTGTTCCATGGCTTCTGTTACATTTTGTGCAGGACTCAAGCAATCAATGACTAGTATCTTCAGAGTATTCCATCAGGTCCTGCAGGAAGGCAAGAAGATGCCTGCTTCATGCATCTCAGCAGAAGACAATAGACCTGTAGAATGCTCGGTTCCTTGTTTCTTCTTGGTGAGAGTTGAGTTTCCAATAATCTACTGAGTACGGCTTATATTTGGTTAGTAATACCATAGGGTTTATTTAGTTAATACTAACAAGTAGTTCTTGTATGCAAGATGAGATACTTAGGACTCTAACACAAATAGGCAGCACAGAGAAACACAGGTCTGGTGTGGACGGAGAAGGCCCTTTAGGAGTGGGGGACACAATATGCTCTGAAGCTGATGAAGACCTAGAATGAGAAAAATGGGGCACAATTTTGTCACTAGAGACACTATTTTTTTCTGTATAGTAGCCTTCCTTCCTTCCTTCCTTCCTTCCTTCCTTCCTTCCTTCCTTCCTTCCTTCCTTCCTTCCTTCCTTCCTTCCTTCCTTCCTTCCTTCCTTCCTTCCTTCCTTCCTTCCTTCCTTCCTTCCTTCCTTCCTTCCTTCCTTCCTTCCTTCCTTCCTTCCTTCCTTCCTTCCTTCCTTCCTTCCTTCCTTCCTTCCTTCCTTCCTTCCTTCCTTCCTTCCTTCCTTCCTTCCTTCCTTCCTTCCTTCCTTCCTTCCTTCCTTCCTTCCTTCCTTCCTTCCTTCCTTCCTTCCTTCCTTCCTTCCTTCCTTCCTTCCTTCCTTCCTTCCTTCCTCTCTCTATCCCTTTCTCTCTCTCTCTCTTTCTCTCTCTCTCTCTCTCTGCCTCTTTCTTTCTCCCTTTCTTTCTCTCTTTCCCCCAGGACTGAAGCATCAATGAAGGGTTAACTGCTTGGAGGCTATGGGAACTATGGGTCTGGCTGAAGGTGCTGACATTGTACCCAAGGCAATTTTTGACCTGGAGTACAAAGGAGTAGAGAGCACCATGTGTCACATTTCCCCTGAGCCCTCAGTCTCACCCTTATTGATGGGAAGGTCAGACAGGTTTAGCAAGAGCCATTCATTCACAAGCATGGTCAGCCTGTCTACACGGGAAGACTTTAAAACTGATTTAGTCAAACCAATAGGAACAACCATCTCTGAATTATTTTTATTTCAGCAGAAGTTCATTCTGGCTTTTTTCCTTTAGACTGGAAGATGGTAAAAAGAAAACAGGGCAGTCAGGACAAGTAAGTGTTGATGCAGCCTTCTGTACCCACTAAACTGAACTGCTTTAAAAATCACATTTGAGGTTAAAACTATGAGATTTATTTTACTTCTGCAGAAAGTTGCAACTTTCTTCTGGAGGTAGCATTTCAGCTGAGCTTTTCTATCCAGCTGCAAGGGAATATTATCCTTATCCAAACAGTCTAACTCTCACACCACTAAATTTTTGCATGACCATTACTACTTTCTGTATTTGTAAGGGGCAGGGACTTGGTTTGCATTTCTTTCTGAGCACAGCAAGCTTTACTAATGACATCGGTGATCTCCCTGCTACTACACTATAATGTAACAGCCTGTTCTTAAACAGTGGTGTGCACAGCTCTGCAAGCTGCAATTAGGAAGAGGATTACTGGCCCCTGGCATGGCGACCAAAGAGACAGGGCACCAGTGGAAAAAATCAGTTTATTCATTGCTTCCTATGAGTTTATAAAATGCTCTGATTTGGCCCTTGAGTCTCGTATCACAACTACCTGAGTGTGTCACAAAGACTGCATTAATGACCCTCCTGGTAAGCTGCTACCTGCTGAGGGACTCCAGGGTCTTCCAGTTACTGTTTAGGAGTTTGCAACCCACCATTGCAGCAGAAAAGGTGAACAGCCCTGTGAGCATCCAGAGGTATCTGCTTTCAGGTCAATCCAAACACAGGGATGTTCGGAACTGGGGGTGTCTGTGGGCAGCATAATGATGCTGGGTGAGCCTGGGTAGGAGAAGGTCTATTCAGATCTGACAGGAGGTTAATTCAAGAGACTAGAATTAAACAAAGCAATAAAAAAAGAAAGCATTTTATTTCCATCGTCTGGGATGACTCTAAACTGACATAGGTATTATACAGCACACCACATTCTAATACACATTAAAAACCTATGCTGGGGGTTGAAAATTCAAAAAGAAAAAGACAAAGGAAAATCCAAGAATGAATCAGAAATAAACAACTTCAAGTCATAAAACATGAATTAGATCAGAGGATTAGTCTGAGGATAATTTTTTTCAGGAAGGATTTTTTTTTCCTGATTTATAAGGGATTTACAAGAAACCTGCAACTTGCTGTTGGACAAATGAAGCCTTCTTAAAACTTTACATTGTTTTGCCACCACTTTCATAATACTTGTTTATGTTTTAAGGGGGAAAAATGTACAGTGAGTTGGAACGGTTATTGACCAGATTGATCATGGGAACAAATCTGCCGGTGGTAACCTTGTTTAATGATATGTTGCTGGGCTCAGCACCTTGCTGAGGCTGTGATTCTTCACCGGCTGGGCCCGCATGATGGATCACGGTAGGAGGCTGATGGTGCAATCACTCACTGGCAGCCACTGACACCTGCACCAGCCTGACACCGGTCCCCTCTGGATGTATCCAGCCTGCTCAGCCTACTGGGAGACATGACTATTCCACCAAACAGCGAACAAAAGTTCTTTATCTACCTTGCAACTTCCTCTGTAGGACACTGGCTTCTCTTTTTGCTTTCAGTTTTCTTCCAGCTCCATCTGCAATTCTGTCACTTCTTTGCATCCACTGTTCTGATCCACAGCTGACTTAGAAGCAACAAAACGAAAGGACCATTAAATCTGGAAGGGAAGAAAACCCGACAAAAACAAAAGAAAAATAAAAGGATTGTCTTGCAGAAGTATGAAAACAGCATTTTCTCACTGAAAATCTCTTCACTGTTAGTGGATGCTTCATTAGACAGAAAATTGCTGTCTCTAAATATGGTGGAACTCACATTCTCAGTGCACCATTATTTTAAAGAGAAAACTTTTACTCCTCCTTGTACTATACATTGAACATGATAACTTCCCAGTAAAAGCTGAAAGCAGGAAAATGAGCAATTCCGCTTTTGCAGATGGTTCCCTTCCTCTCTTTTCCTCAAGACAAATCTGAAATGTAATCTACACAACATTATTTCGGATTCAATATTTTAGCATCATAACTACATGCACAATTCCACTCCTCCTGAAAGCAGTTATATACGGATATACACATACATAGGCACTGACTGCACTGTCTGCCAGCCAAGAGCTACACTTAGTGGCAGTTCATTGGTTGGGATTTTTAATAATTTGCCACTTTTATAATACAAATTGTATGTAATGATATACTACCACTTAAAGGGTAAGGTTTAAAAATATATCTAGCCTGTGAAATAATGATTTCAATTGATTTTCTCTTCTAGTCCTTTCCCTTAGAGGGTTGATGAACTTTTTTGGGGAAAAAAAAAAAGCCCAAAACTTTATTAGTACGACAGGTCATTATAATGATATAAAAGTAATTATCTAGCCAAGGAGGCTTTAACACACACTTTCCCAATCTCTAATTTTATATAAAGGCCTCTTCATTAGTTCAGAGCGCAGATCTGTGCAGCTTCTTAGAAAAAGAATGGGAGCACCACTTCAGCTACCATGTTTCCTAATTGCCCGCTGAACAGTTCTATAAATTACACACATCTGTCTTTGCAAGTCACTGTAAATTCAAATATATATCAACTCGTGCTAGGAGTGGCTGTGCAGCTATTACACGAGCTAGACTGAGCACCACAGTAGTGCAAACCACAGGCTGCCTTGCCAGAAGACCGTGTGACCACTCTCTGTTCCTGCTCACCTCTCAGGCTCTCCCAGTTATACCAGCTCCCATGAAGTGCCATGCATGAGTGAAGGTTAGATCAGTACCTTCTGAACTGTGTATGGCTCTGAATACAGCACCCTCTCTGAGCCCAGTAGCCATTAAACCACACTTTGAAGGCACTTGGTCTACTTGGATTAATTTTCCCTAATCCAAATCCTTATGCGTGGGGGAGAGGATGTAGGAGGAAAAAATGTATCTTTGTGTGGATTCCCAAAAGTACAAAAGTGAGTGTTTGTTGTTCCTCTCAGCCAACAGCAGTATAAAACAGAAAATCAGACCTTGTCATCTAAAGCAATTTTGAAACATGAACTCACCTAACAAGTCTGTTATTGGCTTTTAAGTAGTCATGAGAAAATAAAAAAAATAATATATTTCACTCCCTAGTAAATACAGTTGCTGTATTTAAAATTTACACACACATGCTCCCACAAGCACACATACACAGAAGCATAACTGGGTACCGTTTAATTGATAACCACACTCTCCATTCCTTCCCCTCCTTTTGGGACAGCAACCACAGTATGCAGCTGCTAAGACAATGAAAATGCTTTTCCAGCTGCAGCAGCTGGCTCTTTGGCAGACTCATTTAGTAGTTGTGTTGGCAGCTTTGGATTTGCCTCTGGGTCTATCATATGTTTATAAAGGCAGTGGACTATCAGCCTACACTTGTGTGTGTGCCTGTCTGTCCGTCCATGGTTCTCATCTCTGCTTGTAGCTGCTTTTTTGTCTGGGTTTGTTCACAGAAAATAATCACTGAACAGAGAGAAAAACATCAACTACCCCCTAGCTATTCCTTCAGGCAAAATTATCTTTTACCTGAGCACACAACTCCTTCTTCAACTTTAGCCATCCTCCTTTCAATAAACATCCACTTCATTTGCATCAGGGAGAATTCATTAGATAAACTCTCTCCATTTTACAAGAAAATTGCATCTTTATACCTGTGCGTATACAAATAACTTCTTTGTGACTAAAAACCTTAATGCAGCGATATCATAATAAATGGAAGGGGACATTTTTCATGTTACAATAATAAATGAGGTGTTAAAGGAATATCCTGATACGTGAGCATTTTGTAACTCCTGCTTGTTGCTTGGTGGCAGCTGTAAAGCAGGGCTCACTGAATTAGCTATGATGTACTACTCCGGGGTGATGTTAATTATCCTACGCTGGTAAGCATTTTTTAAGTAGCTGCTTCACATTTTCACATGTTTAAGTATAGCCCACTTGTAAAGGCAGGGTTTAAACCACGTCTGAGTATCCCGTCTGAAGTAAATGTTTAAGGGGAACATACTCCATAATGCTGCAAGAACGGTGAGGGGTAGGAAAAGAAATTTTGAATGATCTTGTTATCTTGACTTTTTTTTTAAAGAAAATAAACAGCGAATCTCATTCGTACAAGCACGTTACACGTAAATCAATGTCTGTACACAAATATAGACACTTAAATATGGACAAGTAGGTTGACACATTGCTTCCCCATTGAAAAGACCTCAGATACAACATAAAAAATACTCCTTTCTTACTAAAAATTCTTATGAAAGAAACGTGATCTTTCCAAAATTACAATGGGGTGAAAGTGGGTACATACTTGCTGCTGTAGCACTGTCTCTAATACTCCCCGTGAATTATTTAAAAGCACAAACTCTAGCACACAATAATCTAAAATGAGTGCTGATTCATTTAACCTGCTTGTTTGTTATCACTATTTTAAAAAGAATCCTTCACAGAAAATTATATGAAGATTATTTTTAAAGCAATTTGTAACAGAAAGGAAATTTCAAATGTTCTTGTATTAATGTAAAATACACAGCATCTTTGCTATCCTATTTCAAGGCAGTTTTACCCACAGAAATGAAATAGGGGAAGGCTAGAGTTTACTGGATGATGCTTTAGGATTTGCCTGTTAGTGTCTGAGAGTGGCCCCTTGCAGCAAATAGTTACTATAGACGTAAACTCAAAAATCACATTTTAAAATGTCTTCCCTTATTATTGTAATTTGTTAATACTTTAAAAGAAAATAAAGCTCCGTTTCCCCCACGAATCACTTGCAATAATATTTATATGCTCATTTTGATTAAGTTTGTAAACATCTGTAGAAATCTTTGGGGGGTCACGTAAAAGTCCCAATGAAAGAAATTTTACATTTTAAAACTGGAGACCTTTTATGCAAATCATTTTGCCTTTGGCCATTTCAGGAAGAAATGAAGGAACTGAAGGATATTATAGTTTTACATAACACTGGTGAGATTGTTGTCATCTTTGATCTTACATCAATTAGTCAAGATCTTGAATGATCATAGGCAAAGAATCCTAAACTCTTCTCCCCAGCTGAACAAAAATGTGTCAAAGATTCCAACTGCATAAATTATTACATTATATCCTACAGCAATAATAGCTCTTTTAGGTAGACTCTCTGGTCACCTGTTATATGCTGGGAATAGAATTTTATTATGTTTTGGTTTTACATATAGCAATCTACTTTATGTATATTTTATTCTATTTTTCTGACCACTAACACTGACCCCAAACTGATCTTAAAAGGGCAGCACTGCACTGAACGTGCAGGCCTTCTGTCCTCTCTGTCTGATGAATAAATGAGCTGAAGGAGAAGTGAAAGTCTCTGGGTACACCACCTACCAAAGAAGTTCTCAATTAAAACAAAGAAACAAACTTGATAACTGGAAAGCCATTTCATTATTGTGATACTATCCCCGCAAGCAGGCAGTGTCTGTCCTGCTTTCCTGCGCTTCCTGCTCTCAGATCATTACCATGTAAAGCTGGAAGCAACATTTCACTTCTAGGGAATATGACCTTTACTTTACGGGCAAAGAAGTAAAATTTCTGACCAGCGCCAAGCCACCAAATCCCAGCAAACTTTTCCTTTTCCCTACAGGTAGTATGAAATGGAGCCAGAACGACAGGGCCCCATCTGAGCCGTGCCGGGCTCCCCCAGTCTGCACAAACCCACTCTATCAATCACGGCAGGATAATGCATAGTGGCTGCATCTGTGACAAGGAATGATGGAGTGCTGAACACAGGCCCGGCTTCGCCTGTCGCTTTGTGCGTTTGTATTTCTCCAGGGCCACTTTGAGAATTTGCAGAACTTGGGCAAGGGGTGGGAGGGGGGGGGAACAATTCTCTTGCGTTTTAAAAAAAATATAAAATCTTAATTTGCCTTGATTATCGGAGAGGAGCGCGACACGCAGACTTGGAAATGAACGTCAGGATAGTACGATCCCAAATGCCATTGAGGCAACCTAACTATACACGATGCAATTTTATTAAGGGGCAGGTAATTTAATCTGGTTACAGTGAGTAAAAACTGCAAGTTTCTGCCATCCATTTCTTTTCCCTTATACCCTAGAATAAGTGTCAGGATTTCACTTTATCGTAACGGCAAGACACCAGCACTAGGTACACTCAAGATTCTTAGAGCCATAAAACACTGAAAATGAACAGACAGGTCATCGCGTAACTTCCCTCAAAGATGTCCTTTACACTGATAATTTTAAGAAAGAGACACCTCCTCGTAAATATTTTTGGTCAAAAAAAAAGCTTTGAGTAACTTCACTTAAAAGGTGATTAAATTAATTCCCCACTTTAAAAACTGATGTAAGCAAGAAATGCGGTCTTGCCTAAAGAAAATACTTTCTGAATTAATCCGCAAAGAATTCCCCTTGCTTGATTTTATACAAAATAACATATGCCAGACATACGAACCAAGGCTTTTAAAAAATGGAATTGAAGGATACACTGCAGATACCAGTTCTAAAACTGTGAAAGGGTGCTAGTGGGCACAGTTAAAAGCAAAAGCAATAGGAGACGTCATAAAGACACCCATGCAGATTTCAAGTGAAAATCATGTCAGCCTCCAAAATAATTGGAATGGTTTAATCCCTCTGAAAACAGGCAGACAAAGATGAAATCTATTTTCCTTTTGTGACAGGTTTGTTTTTTTTTTTTTTAAGTCTCAATATTGTTACAGGTACAGAAAGAAAAACTGTACTAAGAAAGGGCTACTAGAGAATCCTATCTTTTATTCTCTTAATGTGTCTTTGACAGCTGAGATAAAACGCTCAAGCAAATCCTTCTCACGGTAACTTTTGGAAAGGAAATATATATTTGCTTCTAAGAAGTTCTACGGCCAGTTTTACCGGCGGGTTACCACACGGACCAGCGCTCATTGGAAAGCAGCAGTGATAGCGATGCGTCGTCCCGTCCCGTGTCCCGTCCCCCCCCTTCCTTCCTTGCTTTTCCCCTCTTAAGCTGGGCTTTCTCAGCATCAGGCACGACTCACGGTAACCTCCTGCACAGCTTTTGCTCCTTTTAATTATTTATTTTGGAAAGCCCGTCCCGTAGCTGCGGATGCCGGCATTTTCGTTTCCACGCTGGCCCGACCGCGGTGCAAGGGGCAGCGTGCTGCCAGCGAAGGACGAAACTTAGGGAGGGGAGCGATAAGGAAAAATCCCGACAGGTAAATCGTGCCAGACCTCGGCTACCGAGAGAGTTTGTCTCCGCGGCGGCGTGCCTGCGCTCGGGCTCTCACGCCTGCGTCTCTGCAGCTGAGTCGTGAAAATAAATGCGGACCCCCGCCGCTCTCGGGGTACGCGGGACCTGGCGAGAGCTGGCTGCGACTCCGAGCCGCCCTCCCCCGCCCGGGCGCAGCCGCTCTCCGGGCGCAGCCGGAGGAGCCACGCCGCCCTCCGCCGGCTCCAGTAGCGGGGACGGCCGCACCCGAGCTCGGCGGGCCCTGAACCGGGGCTGGAGGCTCCGCCGGGGCTCCTCTTCGCAGCACCACGGCCCCCGCTTCCCCTCCCAAGCACAGCTCCCCCCCCGCCGCATCCCTCCCTCCCGCCCGGCCCTTCGCCGCCGCGACTGCTCCTCCGCCCGCTCCCGTTCGGGCGTGCGGTGCTCCGAGCGGGGAAGCAGCAAGTCTCTCCTTCCCCGCTCGGTGCGGACATGGCCGGCGTGCTCCTCCCTCCCCACGGGCTGTTTAGGGACTGCGGCAGCATCACGCAGGCCGGCCTCAGCCCGGCTTCACCGGTGCCATCCTGGACGGCACAGGAGCGGGGGGAGTAGCGGTGGTGGCATTCAGGGGCAGGTCCGGCTGTGAAAGCCGGGACCATCCCTTCCCCCGCTCCCCAAACCCTGCCACTACCATTACCCACACTGCGAAAAACATCAAGTTTCCAAAAAGCACTACTGCTTCCCCAGTTCCACCAACACCCCTTCCCCTGTGGGGAGGCTGTAAAGGGAAAAGCAGCCCTCGCTGGTAGTTAGAGACCCCCACCAAAACTTGGAGGGAGGAAGAGGATATAAAAGAAAAAAAAAAACCAATTAAAAAAAAGAGCAAAAACCCGGACTTCCCAAGTAGCCCTTCTTAGAGGGGAGGGAGAGAGAGCAAGAGAGAGAGACAAACATCTGGGGATTGGACCATATGCTAAAGCTTTGTCTTGTCCTTCAAAGTTAGACTGCCCTTGAAGTGATTTGTCAGGCGGCCTAACTGTGACAGGGAGAATATGTAGCAGGGGAGAGAGGGATGGGGGCAGCGGGGGAAGGCAGGGCCCAGAGGCAGGGGAGAGGTGAGAAAGGGAACACGGTATGGAGAGAGAAAAATTTTCAAAAAAGAGGGGAAAGGGGGGTAGCAAGTAGCAGGAAAGAAAGAACAAAACAGCCTCTCTCTCACTCAGATGTTGATTTTAGTGGGAAGGAGGATGGAGAGAGGAGAAAAGGAAAAAGGCAAAAGAGGGGGAAGGAGAGGGAAGCACTAGAAAAGGAAAGGGGGAGAGGAGAGGGTGAAGCAAGAGAGGAGAGCTGATGCAGGGAGGAAAGGGCTGGGAAGCAGCGGCTGCTGATGCTCTTGCTGCCACCACCTCTTTTTTCCCTCTTCCCTTTTGCCCGCCAAGTGCTGAACTGATTAGAGTGTAATTAAGGCCATAAAACCCTCGGCTTATCCACCTGTTTATTCACTAAAGTCGTGGGCTCATCAGGCAAATTAGCTGCTTCCAGGCTGCACGTTGGGCCTAGAGCTGGCCTGATTAATGAAGTTTATTGGGAGCTGTTAAAAGCATTAACTGAAGGAAATCTTGGCAATTCGTCATATTTAAGGGATGGAAATTAAATCTCCCTATGCAAATGAGGGGAGACTCCGAAGCAGTTTCTTTTAGAGGTGATGAGGGTGGGCACCCATGAGCGGCTCTCCCCCAGGCACAGCCCACTGGAATTGGGTCTGCACCTGTGATGAGTTTGTCCAGTCTCCGCAGGAAGGGAGGTTACAAACAAAGGGGAGAAACAAATTTTAAAGAATGAGAGGTCTCAGTCCTCTGAGCCCCAAAAATGCAAGAACCAGGCTCCAGTTAAGGCAATACAGTCCTTTTGATCTTCTGATAAGGGTGTCTCCCAAGGTACCTGAGGCACTGCTGGTGTAGTTCATCCAGCCAGGGGTTTTAAGACAGTTTTCCATGCCAGGTGGCTGTGTCCCCCTTGGTCAGACAAGCCATCATCGGTTTATTTCTACTTTAAACACTCTGCACTCTTCTTAGCTCTGAGTCATGTTACATGCCTTCAGTAAAAGTACAAATGTCCACATAATATTTGAAATATAAAATGATTTTTCTTTTAAGCAACATTCATAATAAGCCTTAAAACTGCAACACAGTTGCTCTAGCTGACAAACACCTAAGAAATATTTTAGGGTAAGGTGCTCTAACCAGCAGGAAATCCTATCAAGAGCTGAATGTGCAGGAGTTGTAAAAATGTTTTCTTCTGGCACATCAATGTGATTTTATTTCTGACATGAATAGCATTTTCATACCCGAAGCTTCATGAGCCACAGCGTTTTTATATTAACAATTTATAATAAAAGAGAAATTACAAAGGGTCACAACAAGGAGTGAATGTCCTAAGAAAGAGATAATGAGAAGAAAAGAAGGTCAAAGAAAACACTTTGGCCTTGCTATTTTTATCGAGTGCTCAATTCACAATCATACCAGTATTACAATTTGTTTATTTTTAATGTTTTCATATGAAAAGAAGAAAAAACACTGCCTGGCAGCTCATATAAAAGGCATTTTTACCCAAATGCTCAGTTGTGAACATGATGGGAAGGGAGGAGGGAGAAGAGAGAGAGTTCATATTTGATGTAATTCTTATTCTATATGCTTCTCTGTCTAATTATTACAAAGCTAATTATTTGTTACAATTATTGGATTAACTATTTGCTAATCAGTTTTCTTCTCCTTTGTAGAGCAGCACCAGCACAGTGAAATGCAAGGTGAGAATGTTGTCTGAATTTTCAACAGAAAATTAGAGTGCCATTTTCCTTAGGTGCATGTCGGTTCAGCTCCTTCGTGACTTACGCCCAATAACAGCATATCCTATATTGCATCCTGCTCCATGCCATCAGTGTACCTGCCACGATAATTTTCTAACTTTGTGGATGTGAAGACTATATATGCCAGTAGCAAAGAGTCCTTTTCCTCCTATGATCTCCCATCAGAAATGTTTCACTCATCAAACCACCCCATGGGGCAGGAGGAACCACCTGCCTTCTCCAAGCAATAGTTACATACACATTGATACCACAGTGGCTTGCTGCACATGTGCACGCAAACACATATACAGGGAGCTTTTTGGATGCACTTCAGGCACAAAATAATATAATTTTAAAAGTTGCATGATGCCTCTAAACAAAACACACAGCTCAGCTGCTACGCATAGCAAAGGACTCTTCCGGCTGCAAGTAAACAAGCCAACCAACCCAAAACTTCCTTGCAACATCTGTATCTGTGATATTTTTTTTAACGCTGCATGCAACACACCAGCACGTGCTTCCTACTGATATTTCCAGGGAGAAGAAAGCAAAGAGTTCTAATGTAAAAGCAGTACATCATCATCATCATTATTATTATTATTATTATTATTATTGTTGTTGTTGTTGTTGTTGTTGTTGTTGTTGTTGTTGTTGTTGTTGTTGTTATCATCATCAAAGCATCTCTTAGAGAATTAAATGGCATCAGTATTTTCTAGTTACAGATTTAACTACAAAACCCAAAAAGAGTAACTGTAATCAGTTCATTTGTTGCTGCAATTCATAGTTTGTTTGGGGTTTTTTTGCAAACTTCAAGCACATCTGCTATCAATCTATATTAGCACACCGCAAATTTAATTTTGGCCAATAGAATGCTTAAATTTCAGGCAAAATTAACATTTTGGGGTTTTCACTGAATTAAGAAGAGATCTGTCTGGCACAGCATTTGTTCCAAATCAGCGGATTTTTTTAGAGGATTCCTTAAATTAAATTCAATGACTTGTGGAACATACTGTCAAAACACTTATTTTTCTTGATTAGCAGCTCCTTCAATAAATTGATTTGCCCCATGATGTGGGGTCTTTTAGTTCTGCCACTAATGGGATGTGCTACTTGCTACTGTTTCTCTCTGTTTCAGAAGTAGAACGTATTTAAAGAGAAATATTTAGCTGAATCACCAAAAAACTTGTAACTACACCAAAACCAGGTGGTTTAGATCTATCATTGTGCCAAAATTCCTAGCTATAAAAGTTTTTAGGTTAAGAACAATAAAGCATCGCAGTGATTAAGCAGTTCCCCCCCCCCCCCCCCCCCAGCCCCAAGAGCAGTGATTATATCGTACACTCCTCTTCACAAGCGATTATAAATTTCTCTCCTCACTGAAACTTCTGGAGGCCATGTGCTTACATAGGTGTGCATAACTGCACACAGTAAATTTGTGCCTAAAATTTATCCCAACTATTTTTTATCCAACAGCAATTCAGTTAGACTTTTGTATTTCACTTCAATAAGAAATCTTGCGGATTACCAAGTCAAGCACGGGGAGGCGGGGGGGGGGGGGGGGGGGAGGGGGCGGAGTGTGGGGAAGAAAACCCAACAGTAATTTAAACCTGCTTTCTATGTAGATGTACAGAACTCTAGTCAGGGAAGAGGATGCTGAATTGTAGAGTTCAGGTTGCGTAAGCAGGCAAAAAACCAGTATGTCTCTAAAACAGCAAAATAATCAGTAGATTACTTCTTATCACATCAATACCATATCAGCTATCAGAACAATGGCATGCCCAAACTTGAGATAATCTTTGTGAAAACACTGATACAATCACAATTTTTCTTTCACATGCCTGATTTGACAGTAGTGGAAACAAGGCAAATTTTATCACAGCAGCAAACTATGTTATGGCACATTCAGAGCTAAATTTAGCCCTCCCAGATCAAGAATGATCTTACAGTCAGGGCCAAATTATTCTCTTTAACTGCACTGAGCAAAAGATGTCCTAAATGATGAAGACCCTGCTCTGTCCTTGAATAAGTACAGAAGAAGCACAAACCTCGTTGGCAGGAGTGTGAGCTGCTGTTCTGGTCAGAATTCAGTCTGAAGCAGCCTCCTGCTTTTGCATGTGGTCTACTATTTAGGCACATCAAGGTTGGAAAGGTTACTATTGTACTGCAACCTAATTGTTTCTCATCTCCTGGTAGTTTACTAAACAATCACTGATGTGGTTTTAGTAGTTTAATTCTCATTGTCTCCTTCCATCTCAGTCATACTTGAATCTTTCTTTTTATTAACATTTTACAGAATGTTTCTCAGCTGTGGGTAGAAACCACAATATTAATGAAAAACAATTATCTTTTTTATTTATCTGAGAACTTTAATGAAGCTTCATTAAAATTAACGTGAGATGATGTTACTGGAAAAGCTGTACAAAACCTTCTTTTTCTCTATTAAATAGAAATGTTGACTTCCTGCAGTTTGCTGGGCAATAATGCGCATTCACTGGGAACCCTTTCCTCAGCAGGTCCACCGAACTAGGACCTAGGGGGGGAAACACTTCGGTGTCCTTTACAGGGATCTACTGTACCTTTGGCACTCAGTTAATCCCCTTGTCAAACACACTCAAGAAAATGAAAGCTGCATGTCACATTGTCAGTGTGAGGAATGGGTTAAATGCTTTGCATTCACTTCTGTTTTGCAGAAAAGACATTACGTACTGGCAGGACACAGCCAGCAGAGTTTTACTCGGGGTAACTGTAAAGGTACCTACGCTTTTACGGGCAGCATTGTCACCAACAGTCAAAAATTACAATCTGATCTTTTCTAAAAGCTTAACATTGACTGGCATTGCATCTGAGATGCCAATTAACTGTAGGAGCCATACCTTAAAACTCAGTTTTCAAAGGCAGAGTTTTAAAGTGCTGGAAAAAAGCTCTTTGAACCAAGGCAGAGCAACAAAAAGGTACGAACACATTGTTCACGCAGCTGCAGGTTAAACTTCCATCAAACCTCACAAAAGCTAGCTCGTGTTTTAAACACCTTTCCAGTTTAACATTTTCAAACTGAAAAATAACCAAAAATATTGCCATTTTATTTTGGCACAGAAAATTATTTCTTCTGTTTCAATGCCAGGGGACAATTAAGCCTTTTTTTAAAAAAGTAAATCTAAATTGAAACAGCGAGCGTTGTGCTGTCATTTTAATGACAGCAGTAGACTTTAAGTATGGAATGAATCAATTATTGCAAGCACAACCCCTGTGTAAATCACTGATGGCAAACCAACCTCAGGATTACAAAATGAATCTTTGACATGTATTCAAGGTTTCAGCATATTCTCAATAATGAGGATTAAGCACCTACTATCTGTGAGAGAAAAGTTTTATTCACTTACTAAAGAGTATGTGAGTAATCATTAAGAGAGGTCAGATTAACTGAGGTACTTTTTTAAAAAGGGCATCCAGTACAACATCTGCTGGAAAATCAATGATAAATATGTCAATTTTTTAGAAAAAGGGAAAGATTAAGAGTAAGGCAGTGTAATGGAATGACTTAATGCTCTGTTTTTAAAGAATGGAGAGGAATTATAATGACATCATAAACTATCATTATGAAACTTTTCGACATTTTCATGTCAAGAAAAAGACTTTTCCTGAATCAAGAACAAATAGAGATTTCTGCTATCCATGGGTGATTCAGTCAGGTTCAAATAAATCCTGATTTTACACTGAGACATGATGGAAAAAAAAAAAAGGAAAAAGCCTCTGGACTATGCCGGTATACATTATATTTTCTTGTATTTAATATTTTTACACTAAGGTAGAAATTAAATTCAAAGTTCTAAGCATAGTTGAGCTGTGAAAATGGAAATATTTTTAATTTGATTAAAAGTCAACAATGCATATACCTTTGGAGAAGTCTGTATGGTAAATATTTCATATCACTTTGCTTTCTTTGCCAATACCTAAACAATATTGCATTGCCTTTTTCTGTTTAATTTCCACAAAATAATGCAAATCCGAGAACCACTGTTATCATAATTATAGACCAACATAATTTCATGATGGAATAAAGCATTGTGTTCTGTCATCATTTGTATTTTAATTATTAATGAAAGCCTTTGCTTTAACTGTCAGAATTTTTTATTAATGTCTTATAATAGTTGCATATTCTTTCCATTTATATAGGGACAATGTACAGGAGAATATATGTTTATTTCCAATATATTTATGGTTTTTACCTTGAAGGTTTGCTTTTGAAAGTTTTAACAATTGACATTGTATAGATCAAATGATGCTTTATATATACTAGGATGAGGGAATTAAGAAAAGTAACAATTCTACAATAATACTTTACTATACAATTTGATAGTCCCCTGAAATAATGGAAAGACAACTTCACTGAAAAAAAGTAATCTATGTTGTTTGTAAAAAAATAATATGCTTATTTTATGTAAACTGCCGCATTCCATTGCTCTATTTTTAAAAAAAAATTGGGGGGTTTTATTTGTGCTTGTGCCTCTGTATCTTTCTTCTTGTTTGTGGCACAATACACTCTCTCTTTGGCCCAATAAGAGTGATTCATGGTTTAATATTTTCATCCTGCACTAAACAGTCCATTCATTACAAATTAATTCAATATTTCTAAATTTTATAAAACAGTGAACACTCTGTTAAAGCAATACATTCTGCAATGGGGAATGAGAATGCATAATTTTGCAATAACTGAATATTAGAACGAATCAAACATAAGTAGGTACACTTGTAATGTGTAAACTTTAGATAAAAATATGTGTATAGTAGGAAGGAAAACTATATAATACTTAGACCTCAAATTATTGAAGAAAACCATGAGAAATAACGTTTTTCTTTAGGACATTCATGCAGATAAGAGGGGCTGTAATGATTTTCCTCTTTGTTTACTTAGGAGAGGGTAGGTATCAAATGGGATTTATTTTGAACTATTGAATATAAAACATTTTGCTGTTTCTCCCTCTCCCAAGTGTCACCTCGTTCCTTTTGTGCATTTTTCCTAACTGCCCAGTGTTCGCCAAGGGTTTTGAGGTAACAGATTCGAGTCCCTGGCTTGTCAGAGGATGGCTCTCCCTCCGCTCCTGTGATATGTTTTCAAACGATCTTAAAGAGTTACAGTACATGCTTAGGAACAAGCGCGGAGCGCCGTGCTTGGAAGCCTTACAAGCGTTTCCCAGACCACAAAACTGAAGGGATTCATGAAAACGTAAGTGCATAAACATTTCTTTCCATTCTGCAGGCGGAGAGCTGGAGTTTTGCAGGAAAAGTCTGGCATCTGGTGGTCCAGAGAAGAAATGGCAGCCCACGCCAGAAAGACACAAGGCTGTCACAGCCTGGATGAGCTCAGAAGCTTGTAACAAATTAATTATTTCCAGCCTATGCCTAAGTGAGGGCTCTTGCTTCTGAAGGACGCCCCGGTACTCATTGCCCCGGGGTGGGTTTTTGTTTTCAGCACAGGTGGTCTGCATTTGTTCCCAAAGAGGGAAATAATTACAGGTATTCTGGGTTGTGATGAGTTTTGAAATGTCAACTAGTGCCTTGTGCAACCCTCAGCAGGTGACAGGTGAGGAGGCTTAATGACATTTCCCACAAGTAGTGCTTGGAGGGCTGGAAAATGACTAGGAGAGTGAGACCCAGGTGTTCCCTTCTGGGAAAGGGAATTTCTTCTATTCTCTGCTGAATAATATGTGACCTTACAACCAAATTCATTGAAGAAGTATCCCTTCCCGTCTATCTCATAGAGCACTGAGTCAGCAGAGATTGTGGAGGCCTGTCTGGGGAAGGGACACAGAAGAAGGGACCTTCAGAAACACGAAGTCCTTCCCTGTCTTTGCACACAGTAACATCATACCATCCCTGCCAGCAATTGATAGAGAAGGTATGTATTTCACTTGTTTGACCCTTCCCAACCCAGATTACTTTAGGGAGTTAAGAACTGTCCGCTAAATTTTTGGGCTAACTAGTACTCCACCTTTCCCTCCATCATGTACCAGATACAGATTTATGGACAGGGACAAAAATCTCTTTTAGTCTCCTCTCCCCAGACAGAGTTCCCGGTCTCATCATCCCCTTGCTAGCTCTTCCCTGAGCAAGTTTACTTTCTAATCATCTTTCTTGAGCAAGGGTGGCCAAAAATTGCATAGTCATCCACATGAGATGTCTTGTGAGCTAACACAGATGGTATAAATCCTCTGTTTCTCTAGAAAATACCTCTCTGGATGTAGTCTTGCATTTTCCACAGCTACGACAGAGATGCTTACAGCAATCCATGACCAATGGTATCCATAAATCACCTCTTCATCCTAGAATATTCCCAGAGAAGCTCCATTAATAGTCTTTCTCCCTCTTCCTCTTCAGTATTACCTAATGTCATCACTATTCACCCATCTGACAATTTCCCTTACCAGTACAAGTCTTCCTCAATTTATTAGTGTTTCCCACCTGCCAGACTTCTGGAGGCTTTACTCAGGTTCAGAGGATTCTATCTCCAGAATTTCCTTTGTCTTGATGTCAAAGGCAGATACCAGGTGGGCATATGCTACCCTTTGAAAAGATGTGTTTTGATCTCTTTACATTTGCCTCCGTTTTGTAGGAATATTTCTTTCCCTAAAAATCAGGTGTAAAGACTTACATGGAAAGGAGCAAGACTTAGGAACTCTCCAAATCTATTGTTGTCTTCTTAAATACATAAGCCATTCATTAAATGCCTTGTGTCACACAGAAAATATAAAAATATTCCAATACCTGCTACCACACTTTTTATTCCAGATGCCAAATCTTGCAGCCAAGCTCTCTGACTTGAGCACATTCAGGTCTTTGGGTTTGTACTTTTCAGTATGTATACTCAAAGTGTTTCCAAGGTGTAATTGAGCTTGACTTTTGACAGTGCTTATATTATCATCATACTTTTGGACTTGAAAGCCAGGGGTTATTTTGCTGATCCCTTTTCATATCTTATACTTTGTATATTTCATCTACTGCCTTTTCGAGGTTATTATTTATCCAGTTGGAAAGTTTCTTCCCCTGAGCTGCAAAAAAGTTCCAGGTAATACTAGAAACCTTGATGTAATGACATGCCAGATCTCTTTCACATCCAAGTCCCTCAGCTTCCCTGCAGACATGTTTTTGGTTTTTTGTTTTTGTTTTGTTTTTTTCTTCTTTCTTTCTGAATAAAATAGAAGGACATTTAAGGATGGCTCAACCCAAGGTATTTATTAAACACATTCTTGTAATACCACTCGGTTTATAAAAAGAGTAACCTAAAATAAAACAAAACAATAGAAGTAGTTATGTATTTCCACACTGCTTACTTACTGTACTTCACCTATACAGCTTCTCATGGAAGGATCATATTTGTTTATGTATTTCAAGCACATAGAACCACCATGAGTGCAATAAAAATTAGTAACATTGAAGTGCTGCTGTTCCACCAAGCATAAAGAATAGGTTGACCTATGCAACACCTCAAGGGACTTACATGTTTGTGCTATGCTTGTACAATAAAGAATAAGAAAAGGTATGGTTTATTGTTATTTTTAAAAGATAATTTCCTTGGGGTGCTCCTAACGATCACATGCGGTCTGTACAGGAACAGGCAATTGGTTACATCGCTTTCAGTAGGGGGGCAGTTTGGGCTTTTTCATTGCACAGCAACATTGGGCAGAATTGAGCCAATGAGACTGACTGATACGCCAAGAACAAAGGAAAACTCTGCAGGCAGCAATATCGGCTTCCAAGTAGCTCTCTTAGAGTGTCATTTTTGATGACAAAAGCCAGACAGAGGCATTTTTATTAAGTGGTGCCAATTATGATAATCTCACAACAGAATTTTTTATAAACTTTAAGAATGAATCTCTGTTATTCTCCTTTCCACAGGTGAAGAAAAAAATCATACAAATGAGTGTGAGCTCCTCAGACTCATTCAGAACAAACAGCACATCTGAGAGTAGGTGTCAGCAGTCCTGCTTCCTATGCACTGGCTTCAAGGCAGCCCCTACCACTCCAAGTACTGGAACATTTCTGGTTTCCATATCCAGCCCTACTCCTTTCCTTTCTTCCATCCCAACCATCTTCTACCTTTGTCGACAAATAGTCTTCTCGCCAAAATTAAAAGCAGACCCTCCTTCTTGTCCTTCTCACTCTTTTCCCTTCTTCAGATGTGTTTTCATACCCCAAACACCATGGAGAACACATTGCTTCTCGTGAACAAGAAATTGTAGTGCTCTTCCTGCTCCTTTCCAGCCCCATAATATTTCACCTACAAAACCATGAAGGACTAAGGAACAACACAGGCCAAAAGGAAAAGCTAGGCATTGTATTTTAGTGGGGAAAATGATACATTATTCATAGAAGTTGTTGACCACTGTAGTTCTTTCAGTGAGTCTACCCTCACAAGCACAGAACAGACCACTGCTCCATGAGCAGAACATCTGTAGAGGCACGGCTACCTGGGAATCTGCACTTTATTACATACATCACTGTACCCTTTCCCCATCAGCACTTAAAGTCTCAGAGAACCCTAGGAGGTCCTAGTATAGATAGGCACAGCACTGTGGCCAATATATAGCTAGAAAACAGAACAAAAGTTATCCACCGCATAGTGACATTTCCCTTTTACTTATATGCATTTCCTGCCATAGAAAGAGAAAAAAGAAAAGTATCTTTAACATGATGCCATTATATAAAAATACTTCTGTTGCATACGAAGACAACCTAAAGAAATTTTGGGGCCAATTTTCAACACTTCATTATACAGATGTTTCCTGATGCTGTACTGTGCTTTCTGTAGAGACCAGCCTGAATTCTCAAGGCATTACACAAGCTACAAAGGTTGGGATCAAGTCTCATCACTCTCTCACTGCATTTGCAGAGCACACCTGCCATTGTCAGTCTTGTCAACTGTCATGGTCTTTTCATTTTTTACCCTGTGCTTACCCCATTTCTTCTTTCATTTTAAAAAAAGCAAAAGTTTCTGTCCTTGTGGATTTGCAAAGGGAAAATATAATCCCCAAGGGCATAGAAACCAGGCAGCAAATTAAAAATGCCAACACTGATTATTCTTTGAGATTCTATTATTTTAAAGGCAATCTCCTGACTTCCAGGGCCTGATTCTTTGCTTCTGAACTGTAACGTTCGGCCATTCTTGCGTTGGGCGAGCACCTGGAAGTGAAGCATGTGCGACGAAACTCTATACATAATTCTTGTAAAATGACAGCTGTTTATCTCAGTAGGTGAAATATTCATTATTGAAAGCAAGCATTTCAGCATTCAGAGTATGAATCATGTGGCCTAAGAATAACAATGATCTGTGAAACAGCGGGAAAAACTTAATTTCTCTACAGAGTCCTAAACAGATAGGGACTGAAGTTCTGACCTTGCACAGGGGCGATGGAGTGAGAGCAAGTACGTTCCTGGCCTTTCTTCTGACTTGAACCTTTCATTTTGGCTTGGCTGCCCCTGTTGGTGGCTGGGACTACAGAGAAAGCCAGGAAGAAATTAATGCTCAGTTTGGCTGAGAGAGAGGACAGTCATGAAAGGGATGAAACCGGAAAACACAAACTATTGCAACTTCTTCTGGATCTTTTAGCATTTAGCAGACAAAATAGGTTCTATGTTAAAAAAAGCAAGCCTTCTTCTGCCACTATCAAAAAAAACCACCTGCCATTTGGCCAGGTTCTAGGTCTGAGAAGTTGCACCAATTTAATGTGACCACTAAACCTCCTCAGATTCTTCTCCTTTGCTTTGCTTTCTTTACACAGAGAAACACTGCAAGTTGCAAACGGCACCCTCAAAGGGCTCCCATTGGCCCAGGCCTCGAGAAATGAAATTGGGCATTCCTGGAAACGGCTATACCACACCATGAGATAGTCACTAAAGCTGAGAATTTGTCTGTCCTGTATGCTAGTGAATTTCCTTCCTGGTGCTGGTTGAGCAGATTACAAGGAAATGTCAATCTGAAATACTAAAGGAACAAAAAAATAAAATGGATATTGGGGGGTGGGGAGGAGAAGACTGGGACAATAATGCAGTGGGGGATTTCTAGTTTTGGTTAGTTTTGCTTTTATTTTTTTTTTAGGATAGAAGGTAATTAAGGGCAACTGGGACAAACCATGATGGAAAAGCAGATGTTTGGAGGGAAGGCAGGGGAAAAGAATAGTATGTACTAGCTGTTTGCCTCTGGCAGTGGTGTTGGGTTTGTTCAAGCTGGCATGGCAAGAGGAATCTGTTCTTTTTAAAATGCCAGCCTCAGAGGCAAAGCCAAGCTGAGCTTTTTTGCCAGCTTCAGCAATAGCATTTTGACGTGCAATCTCTGCATTGATATGATTAATTGTTAAGTCAAATAAGAGGCTGTGTGACAGAAAAGTCATTTAACTGAATTGCCAAACTGAATAAACTATGGTCTGGCCTTGTTTACAATCAAACTGGGAAAGTGTTTACTAATACAGCCAGAGGCCTACAAGAAAAGGAAACAATTAAAAAAAAATGCTTCATAGCAAAAAATCTTTCAGTGCCATCTTGAAAAACTATTCTTGTCCCTGCTTCTGCCACAGCATTTCTGAGCAAGGTCCATAAAGCCAGCTGCCTACCCACAGATGCTATATGGGAGCAGAATTACAGACCGACCACTGCTGAAATCCACAGGGACGAGCTTCAGAGCTGCGATGTGTTACTTAATACCATGTACACCGAACAAATCAGGGCCTTAGTATCTGAAACTTCTAAATTAAATCCCTCTGTGCCTCATTTCCCTTTCACTTAATGGGGATATAACAACCTCGCCACACAGTGAACATGTGAAGATAAACTAATCCAGGTTTGTAAAGTCAAATTGAAGTTGTGTGTACGCACAGCATGGGGCCATACTGTGAAAACTGAGGATAAAAGGAATGTTAAACAGCTGCTTTTTAAGTGAGCATCGTGCAGCTGGTGCAGCAAAGAAGACAAAAGTCTTGTAGAAAATACAGCTCATGATCATGTCATTTAAGTTGTTACCTAACATGAGCAGGAAAAAGGAACTGCCTTACCCAAGCTTCGAGTACTATAACACAGACCCCTGTAACAGTTCCTTTTACAGGTATGGTTGAGGCACTGTGCCTGCACATCCTGAAAATGAATGGAGAAAATAAATAAATAAAGGCTGTACACCTTATCTCAATAAATAATACTCCCTGTCCCAAGAGGTCAAGCAACACAAGCACTTCCTAAATCAAGTCAGAAGCATCTGTGGCTGTCACAACCCAGGGAGTGGGTCTGCCTGTATGACTTTACACGTTTATGGCATTAGCAGCTCTTCTGTGGAAAACATGGAATTTAGGACTTGCCAGATAATTAAAGGGGGTTGAAAAAAATAAAATGGCAAAAGGAAGTAACTGTAAAAGCTAACAAAAATAAATTCTAGATGATTTTGAATTGGAAGAATCAATAACAATGTGGAAGGATCTCATCTGTGCCACCTCTTTCAGAAAATTTAGAGTTCTCTTGGATCATGTGTTTCTTATCCACATACTAATGAAAGGCAGTCTGACATAAGTTATTAGATGTGATTAGATCACATCCTCAGATGATACAGCACCACTAAATGTTTTCGAGAGTTGCATTAAAAGCTGAATGGTCTTGGTACTAAGTCCATTCTATTTAATTCTGCCACTTAAAAAAATGTTTTTTAAACATTTAATCAAGCCTGTACACGATATTAACAAGTGCTGAGGCACAAAGGGAGTCTATCGATCACAGGTGATATATCCAGAAGGAATACACTGTTTACAGTGAGTTGTGTCAACTGAATAATGATTTAGTCATTTACAGGGAAAATCCTTGCAAATAAAAGTCTAATGCTGTGATGCTTGGTCTTTCTGATAGAATCCGCTGCCGAGATTGAATTTTGTAAAGTACACAAATTTTATTGAAATTACTGTACGGTACATTATGTGAAGGGTATGGAAGCACATAGAATATCGTGCAGTAAATTTTGTAATGAAGGGCCACAAATGGCTTGTTAAAGATTCCTGTGTGGATGTCAAGTTTAACAGCAAGTATTGCAAGGCTTATGTATTTTTTAGGAGTTTTTGGTCAGAAGAATATTGTCTAGAACATGTATCCTCAGATAAATGACTTCACCAGTTAACCTAAGAATAGTATCTTGGCTGCACATGTGATTTGGCTTCTCTCAGAAGGTTTATCACCTAGCTGTAAACTGATCAGTTCAGCAACCTGAATTTCCACAATGCCTCACTCTAGAAATGTTAAACTTGACCTAAGCAAATAATTTCCGATGTATCATTTAGTCGAAGTAGCCAAACTTGAGTAGATGCTCAAATTTATTCACTATTTAGACATACTGTGTGGATTAACTGAAAAACTTCCAGATTAGGAAGGTTTGGAATTTGTTCACTGAAGACTTTAGGCTGGTTAAAACCACTCATGGTTTTGATGCTGAGCCTCAATTGCCAATGAAACGTTCATGTAGAAAAATACTATTAGATACATTACTGTAAATGCAGCTTTGAAATGTCCTTTCATCGATTGAGTCAAACTTTCTTATTTATAAAATTCTTAAAGAGCAAACACTGAAGAATGAAACTGATATATATAAATGTATCATTTAGATATCTAAATCTTTAGGAGCTTAAAACACATGGCAAGCTCTGGGCAAAAATAAAATAAAGTCGCTTCTCGAATGCAAGTGAAAAGTTTTGTAAAATTTTCTGCAAATACATGAAGTGACTCCTGTACACTGCTATTAACTTCAGCAACACTGGAAGTTACCAAAAGCTTGGCTACAGAAAGCTATGTCCAAAGGACAAGTCCAACAAGATTTAGGATGCTGTTGTGCATTTCTTAACAAACTGTTGAATTTAGTGCTCATGACTGCTGTTTGAATAATTTCCCAGACAAACAGAGCCTCCTTCGACAGAAGATTTACATCACAAACAGTATCAATGCAATTCTTTGGCTGCTCAGAAGTGTCAGGAGCCCCCATGCCTCAAGACCCTATTTTTTCTGCTGTGGCTGCCACCTTGCTACTTCAGGTTTGTTTCTGCCTTTAATTAACCGAACCACAGCTATTGACCCAAATCACAGAGGCCATCAAAAAGCCTCACGACAGAAGCACCAGCCAGTCTGATCTCCCTACCAGAAGACAGTAAGAGCATCCACAGTAAAAGTTTAAGGCGACTGATATTAACCCTTGATACTAGTCCTTTGCACTATCTCTAGTCCTGGACCAAATAAACTTTAAAAAGGGTAATTTTAAAAGAATTTATGATGATTGTTTGCACTGAAGACAACATTTGTGGAAGAAAAGCAGCAGGTTTTACCTGTGTAAGTGCTGCAAAGGAGTCTCTCAGTGTAGTGCTGCTCAGTCTTGTCCTGAGCACATTTATGTGTGAGCACACACAGGCAAAAGCACCCACACTGCACTTTTAACTGTTAAGCTGTCAAAAACATTTGTAGAGAGATCGTGTACTGCTCCTCTGCTCCTGAAAACCGCTCAGAGCTGATAGGATTCTTCATCAGTCACCCCATCATGGTTGTTGCACAGGAGGAGGATTTAAGAGCTCATCTGCCCTGTCACTTTGGGGCACTGGATAAACATGCTGGGATTTTTTAAAGCCTTCCTTTGGTCCACCTGGCATCAATCAGCAGAAGTGACAAAACTGCCAGCAGATGAGTGGTTTCGGTTGTTTCGTTGCTGAACTTTCATACTGCAGCGGAAAAAAACAAAGGACAAGGATGAAACCAAAGCCTTGGACATGGCAGCAGTGAGAGGATCAAAGACCTTGGAAATTCACATCTGGAAACTGCTGTGAAGCAGGCATAAACTGGAACGGAGAGCTAAAGTAAATATGAGATTATTCTTTGATAGAAAAACAACAGTTTTCAGGCAGCAATAACAAAATGCTCTGGCACACAACGTAAATGCAAAATTTCTGCTTGTGTTATCAGGAGGCAAAGTCAGAGATTACAGGAAGACCACATGCAAGATCACTGTAATTGTCCTTGGGGATCTCCAGTGAGTCTCTGAAGGCTCTGCACCTTTGAGGTCATATCTCTATCTGAACGTAGAGGTGCCTTATTTTGTCTTTTACATCAGTGAATATGATTAAACTCCTGCTGTTGTGCTAAATTTCAAAGATTGTAAAAAGTCAGGGGAATTAAAAAGGTCACTGCAGTATTTCATTTCAATAGCAAATCTGTGGAATAATGTTGTACAAGTACATAGGAAACCGCTTTGAAAAGAGAACTTGTCGGTGACTTAGTTCTAGAGAAAAATAGCAGGCATTGGGAAAATGGAACTCTGCTTTTTAAACGTGTAATTAGAAATAGGCAGATAATTAGAAATAGCCAGAACAGGTGCCTTTCGAGCATAAAAATGTAGAAAAGATGCACAACTCCCAAATAGTCATGTAATGGATATATTACTTTATCCATACTGCAAACTGCAAATTCTACTTCCATATAATATACACTGATGATAAATCCTTTACCTAGAAAAGCACATTCCACATGTGGATACAGAAGTTGAGACTTCTATGTAAAACTGTAGAGAGCATGTAAATGTTTCAAACCCATTTGTAAAAAAACCTATTTGTGCATTTCTGAACTTTAAACAAAGCTCTTCCCATTCTTCTTATTCCTTGTGTACACTTTTTTTTTTTAAATAATCTCATATTTACTTTCTTTTAAGTTTAGTGAGACATACTTCTTGTTATGAAGCCATTGATCCAGGTAACTTCTGTTTTACAACCTGGCTAATCGCAGTAGACATGTAGCTCTGAAAAATAGCATAACTTTCATTCAGGAACAGAGAAAATACAATTCCAACAGTGAACATGAAAACTGTGGACTTCTCTGAGGTCTGCAGGACAGAAGCCCCAGTTGAACACTATGCACAAACACAATGCCACCTTAAACATTTCAGTCACATGTAAGGTTCAAGGAAGCTTAGCAGCTTGAAGTTAAGCACCTGGCTAAACTAGAACCAAAGAGGGCAAGTCTCTTTAGTAAGTTTAAAACAGACATTCTTACATGGTCTGCATCAAGGATGGCTCTATTGAACCTAATTAAGTTGCAAAATTTGGCAACGTGAGAACTAAATCTTGAACAACCTGAAGATACAATTGCAGGTCAAGCCATGCTTGGTTTTTCATTCTTGTTCAGAACAGCTTCATCATCAGTGGAACAGTGCTGTTAGCCTGTACAAATTTACACAGTGTGTTCAAGGGGTCTTTTTCTTTGTTGCATAAAACTTACAGATCAGCTCACTTGAATGACAGAAGCACACCCCTTACCTTAAAGGCCATCTTCTTGCCAAATTTCAGTCATTGATGTGAAAGTGTGAGAATGTGAACTTCTTCTGAAGAGATCTCCAGAATTTTTAGCAGGGGCAAAATTTTTTTCAATCAGGAGCAAGTACATAAGGAAGAAAAATAGAATGATTAGAATAAAAATTACAGATCATCTAAAGAACAAAAGCTGCCTATCTAGAAGATGTACCCAAAATAAAGTTATTTATTATTTTCCAAAGTCAGTATTTTTCTAATGTCTAAATTAACAAAAGAAAAATTTATCTTTTTTGTAGGGCAGAAGAATATTTCTGGCTCTTCCAGCAAACTGGGCAATAGCAAAATAGAAGAAGAACGCTTAGCAGGCTGTTTTGTTGAATAGGCATCAAGCACAGAAAAAATGTAACCTCGTTATCATTTCTAAACATCACCTATACACTTTGATGACAATGGACACAGAACTGATGTTATCAGAGCTTGAGGAATAAATTAATGCTATGGAATACACACTGGTACTAAACAAAAGGGAAAGTAAATTAATCTTCTAACACCATGAGAGATGAAGCAGAATCCTTAAAACAAGAAGACATCTAAGCCCCTGCTCTTTTTTTTTTATGTGTGGTTTTTTTGTTTCCTCAAGTCCAACCTGAATGTTTTTTCAGGTTGCAACATTTCTGTCACCTTCTCCACTTTGCTGGCCCACAGCTAGCACTGGTGTATGAGGCCATATATGTATTACACAGATCCTGCTTTCACCAGCGAGGAAATTGGTCCTCTGTTATTGGAAAACTAATTTTTCCTTGCTTTTTATCTGTCCCAGCACTGATACCTGAGCACCAATTTCTGTGGCAGCACTGTTTAACAGGTTTAGATAACTATTTTTGAGGCACTTTCTGACATTTGGGAGAAGGTGTCCTTGAGAGCACTGGTGTGTTTTGGCTGGGCAGTGTACACAGATGCATACAGACAGGTGTAATTTTGCTCTGCCCATGCTCCCGGGTGGCTGGATGCCAGCCAGCTCTCATCAGGACACCGTGCAGTCGCCTTGCCATAGCAGAGAGCCCCAAGCAGCTCACGCTACCTCCGTCAGTCCACGCAGTTCTTGGCATGGCTTATCCAAAAGAATATCACAGAGGTGCACATGCTCCGTTTTACCAAACCCGAAGCCCAGCATGGTGCAAGGTTTGTTTTCTGTGATGCTGGAACACCCAAACTACTTCCGCGTGAAATGAGTCCCTGCAGAGCAAGGGGGCACCAGCACTGGGTGTCCCAGCACAGATCTCCATGCTGCTTCTGCAAACGGTGCTGCACCCATACACCCTTCAATTGGGTGACAACAAAGTCTGATCTGCTTCCCAATAGTAGTGCTGGTAACGTAGATGCAGGATGACTTCTTTTCAGCCCACTTCTTCTGTCACTCACCTATGCAGCGACCTCAAGGCAATGCAAAATGCAACCAAAGAGCCTGTGGTGGCAGGGACAGGAGGTTTTTATCTGGCCTTTGTGGAGTTCTCTCACACAAAGCTATGCCTGGAAGAGTACCTTGGCTTCACAAAGCTAACTAATGGATTCATCAGCAAGCTTTCCCACCTTGCTACTCACCTATGTCTTTGAGCCACATAGCAGAGCAGATCTCAGAATGCAATGACATCAGTATACTGAACTCTGGATATTCTTTTGTTAAGTTGTTTTCCAATCAAGACCTGCCTATTTACTCACAATTTCCTTACATAATTTTCATACCATAATGAAGGTCTACTTATACTTAAGTAACCAATATTTCTTGATAAGTTCGTGGAAGGGGCTTCACTGAGTCTTTTGAAACACTAAATAAACCTAGTAAGATCCAACATCAAACCCTTATAATTACGATAAAAAGCATGTTAAGTTCAGGTTTGTGAAAGCTATTGAGAAAATCAAGGGAAAAATCAATGCTAAAATCTTGCTTTTATGCATTTTACTGGTAATTGGGTCATTAGAAGTAGTAGCAAAAGAATTAAGAATTGCACATGATTATTCTGCACAGACAGCAATATCCAAGACTTGAAATAAAATCTTCACCTTGAACTTAGTGAAGACTATGGACATGCTGAAGTATTTTGTAGGAGGACTGCAAAGCTAAAAACTGAGGTCACAAGGTAAATTTTCAAAGGATCAAGAAAATTCTTCATTAAAACTAGGTTTATTACATGAATCTCTGAACTTGACAGTTAAAAATAGCTTTCTGCAAGTATTCTTTAAATTGAGCCTACAATAGATAAATTTTTGATAACATCTCCAGCATCAACACCAAAGAAAACTTGTGGAAAGCCTAGGAAAGGAAATAAACACAGGCAAAGCAAACTATACAAAAGACTCAAGGAGGATTGTTCAGCAATTTTCCATGTCTAAAACTGATCAACTAGTGAGGACTTTGGTATCTCAGATTTCACTGACAATATCACAAAGTACCTCAAAAAAAGATAATGCTCTTGATTTATTGAATATATACCACATTGAAGGAATAATTTCTGAAAGACACCTACTTTGCCTGGAACTTTTTTCTCAAGCTATTCTTTTTCAAATTCTCATAGAAAAGGTCATTTAAAACATTGCTACTGAATGCTTTTAAGTAATCTGAGAATAATTAAGAGATTTCTATTGCTACGATTAGTTGTATGTAATTCCTTACTGAACAATTGTACCATCGACTTTGATAGTTATCCTTATTAAGGAAATTCACCACTGGACAGACAGGCCACATAAAGTCTATACTCTTCTCTCTGCAGCAGCTGCAAAGCCTCAAGTAGGCTACACAGTGTGAATTTTAAGAGCAGTAAAGTGGGACCTAGAGCACATTAATTTCCCAATAATCCCTGCAGAGCACATGTGCATCTCTGTTTCCCAATGAGCTACTAATCTTCTCTGTTTCCCAGTGGACTACTAATCTGAGGAGCAGATAAGCATCTTGCCCAAGGCCAAGCAGCAAACCAGTGTCAGAAATGGTGAAAGAACCTGGAGAATTTTGTTTCTACAGACCTGTGCTTTAACACATGGGCCACCTTCCCCCTTCTTATTTCAACAGTGGTGAAGAGCTGCTCAGATCTAATTTGAGATAGGATAAGACTGTAAGAGCATGACCGTATTAAGAGCCTGTTTTATTTGTTATACCACAATTTCAGGGGCATGCTACTCCTCCAGTGGTTTACATTTTAGTAAGGTAACTGGTAGAAAATGAAACTTTTCTAATTGGTTAAAATGTTGCTGTTTTCTGGGTGTTAGCAAAGAACATTCTCTTGTTTAAAAAAATTACATACATTTCAGCACAGTTGCATGAAAATGGAAAAATCTTGCTCCCATACTGAGTGACTTAGCATCTTGTTAATCATTGCAATGTACCGGTAATTCATTATTCAGCGGTAAAAGTGCTCTATGTTTTCCCTACGACAGCTTAAAATATAGCGACTACTCAGGGAGATAAAGTACATTTAGTTTATCATGTTTTATCCTGATAAAGCTCTAAACCAACATTATTTGACACATAGAATGTGGCAAAAAGTTGAGACACAACAGCCATCATTATAAATGTTTATACACATACCTAAAGTTTTATCTAAAGTTCATCCTGTTAAAGGACATGTTTTATGTTGTACAATTCCTCTTAGAATACCATTCTAATAAGCACCAAATGAGGCTGAAGACAATGCTGTTATAAAAAATGGAGAAAAATGATTAAAATGTGATAATTATACTGACAGTTTATGTGCTCAATCTAATCAACCAAGCTTCCAATTTGTCATAATGTACACTCACTCATACATTATTGCTTAATTATAGCAACACTTCTATTTCAAGAGGCTGTCAATCATGCAAATGCCCATCATTTTTCTCTATTTGCATTTAAGAGATATATTTTTAGTTCAGATCCAAAGCCCACTGTGAACCTGGATTAACCCTAGCTCTTTATTTTCTTTGCAGCGGTCACCCCCATTTATTTCGTGTTTGCTGTCTGTGGCAGTTTATGCCGTGGGATTTGCTGCTTTACAGTTCATCTGGTGTTGAAGAGATTTTTGAATCTCATCTCTGTTCCTGAACTGTTTTCTCCATGATACATGTGTCCTTAAGAACTGCAGACCTGATCTGGAACTATTCAGGCTTGATGTGAATAAAATGATGAGAAAATCTTTTCATCTCCTCTGGATTTTTCTTACTAGTCCTGCAGGAATGGGAAGAGAGCACAGAACCTTGCCTTGCTTACATTGGCAGCTCTACCAAAATCAGTGAGACCAATGGTAGACTACCAGATCTGAAAAGCTTGGACAGACATCCTTAATAAACACACCTCAAAATATGCATTCCAATACTCGTCACGCTCTGGAATTGTTCTGACTCTGTTTCTTTCAGCTTAAACATTTTAATTGGATATCTGATCTCTTCCGTCACACATCTTTGATTTTCTGCTCTTTCTAGAGCGAAGGAGAAACCTGGGACTTTATGAGAGCTTAGAGCAACACAGCAAGAGAGACACTTAACAGGACGTATTAACAGGATGCTTAACAGGATGTATCACTGGTGGTAACAAAGAAAAATTAGGGAGTTGGCAGAAGTTCTAAGAGAACATTAGGGGGTGACAGCAGCAAGGGAAGCTATGTCATGCTACCAGCACACAATCTTTTGGTCGATTCCATGCACGAGGAAGTGCTCTAACATGGTATTGCTTCCACACTGACCGTTAAACACACTATCTTATAGTCCAGGAGGATGGCAAAATGTATCTTGAACGGCCTTTGCTTAGAGAGTACAAGGGACTAAGCACATAAACTCTGTCAGTCTACAAGGATGATCTGAACACATTCTGCTTGTGGCAGCCTCTGCAAGATGTTTTAACCAGCCTGGTTGGCAGACCTTCACAGCAAAGCTCATGCAGGGAGCGTGCCACCACTCATCTCAGCTGGCACTGAGATATTGACAAATGTAGGATTTATGTTTGAAATTTTTTTTTGTTTCAAATCAAACAATGCTTCCTCTACACAAGTCCCTTTGTTTTAAATTAAACAGTACTGTCTCAGCCTAAACTTCAGTCTGATCAGTATAGGTCTTGTGAGAGGCTGCAGGCACCTAATTCACTAGTTGGAAAAGAACAGTGTGCTTCATCATCATGAGCTGACTATCTAGAGCTGAGAAATGACAACCCAGCAGGAATCATCCCCCTGTTCTCTGGCATCAAATACCATAACAGTGCTTTGCTTGCTGGTCTCTTTGTTAGTTTTCAGGAACTGACAGGTTTCCAAGAGCCAACTGACAACAGGTAATACCCGGAAACTCACAATCTCTGGCCAGCTAATACTTGTCCCATACTACAATGAGACTGAACCAAGCAGCTGTCTTCACACCTTTTCTATGTTAATACATATGCATGTTTGTAAGGGTAACCACAGCATACTACATCATTCAGCTAAACTTACTTTTGCTGTTATACATTTTATGACACTATTTTATCTTTGAAAATTGAATAACTTCTTACATGTTTTATGTGCAGACCACAGAAATATTCTACTTAAGCTTTAGATGGGAAAAAAACAAACAAAAATTCAAAAAAGCGATTCAGAGAAGCAAAGGAATTAAACAGAGAAGACAAAAACCATGGTATTTCTCTATGAAAAATGTCAAGTTATTCTTCGAATGTTGGCTCAGGAAAATCTCAATACATTTCTGGTAAATGAGGCATGAAGCATATTCTTAAAAATATGGTGTCCAGGAGATAGTACTACCCGATATTTTATCCTAATAGCAATATATAGTACTTAAAATAGCTTGAACTTTAAATCAAGCACTTGGTGAGGATGACCAATCAATTAGTTTTTCAATTATAACCTGGTATCAACATGAAGATGAGCTAGTGAACCATTTCTAGGGGCTTACTTAGGTAAAGCCTGTTATAACATTAGACTGTGGCTTATTCTCTAATTAGTAAGCAGGTGATGCATATAATCTTCCTATACCACCTCTACTTCTCCAAAACTTCATATTCTTTGACTAGAGTCATTAATGTCATGTCAGGTCAAGATAAGCCCCAGTGTACATACTTTAAAATATGTACTGCCTTTGATTCGGTAAAATTATTTGGGCAGCAGAATAATTTCTCATGCTTACAGAAATTATAGCAGAAAAAATAAGAAAGGAGAATATCACAACATGATATTGAAAGGCAGAGTCTTTTATTACTTCTAAATAAACACTGGCAAAACCCCATTTTGTTCATGATTATAATTTATTCTGAAGAAATTTATCTTCCCTATTCACCATTTCTTCGTACTTTAAAAGGTATCTACAATACAGACCTCCTGGGACATGATGTTGCCTAAGTTTTCATCCATCTCAAGCAAACCCAAATAAGAGACCCTTTTTTAGAGAGAACAACATCAAAAATATTTTTATCCTTGAGCAAACAGCCTCAGCTAGTTAGAAGTGTCCCTGCCCACAGCAGGGGGCCTGGAACTTGATGACCTTCAAGGTCCCTTCCAGGCCTAACCATTCCATGATCTCACAGACATATCTGTTTAAAGGACAATAAGCACCAACACATATTCTTTTAATCTTTCCACTGGCAAAAAAGAGAGGATGCAAGTCAGTTCATCTCTTGTGAAACTGTTTCAAAATTCTGCTCAGATAATTGCAAGATACTATTACAAATTTACTGTTTATGAGAGTAGAATGTTCTACTCCATCTCTTACTTTTGGGAAAGCCAGACTGTACCCATTTGAAAAGGAAATTACCAGGTCTTTTCTTCTGATCTTTACTAGATTTTTGTGCTGGTTGTGAGGCAGAAACGCGGACAAATCTTTCTTATAGGTGAAATGGAGTTTCTACAAAGATTGCCTCTGGAAAAATTGTGTGTCATTTTTTCTGGTCAATGTCCTTTACTTCCACTCGACAGAGCAAGCAATTTTAGGAAGGACCAGAAATCTGGCAATTTTGCACTTGATTTCATGCTGACAGCTACTGTGTACCAACTGTTGAGGCTACTTGGGTGTCAAGCATTTCTCCTGATTCTTC